>NW_026896459.1:0-22604 GCF_033153095.1 Gastrolobium bilobum | reverse complement strand
TTATTAAAAAGAAAGAAAAACTACTTTATAAGAGTGCAATGAATTTTTTTTCCCTTATTCCTATATTTAGTGTTTTGGATTGGTATCTAACATAGTCAAAATCATGTTAAAGAGGCATAAGCGCCCCGATTGCTGGGATATCTTGTTTGGGAAACAAATGTAAACATAATTCTAGAAAAACAAAAACTCTAAAAAGGTGATTGGGAACATATTTCACAATGTGGTGTGCTCTACGACTCCACCTTTTAATTTTTTTTTAATTTTTGTATTGAAAAAAATCCCTTTCAAAGAATTCAAATTGAATTGCGCGGCAAAATATTCCAAGTGTCATATCATACCCCTCCTACGAGATGCAATCTATTGGCCCATATCTTTTAAGAAAAATTTCTTTCATCTTTTAGTAAAACATCTGTATCCTCACATTCAATCACCTCACATATTAAATTATTAAAATTCTTAATTAATACATTATTATAATTATTAATTATAATAATTCTAGAAGTTCACCATTGTCGATTTAACTATTTGTATTAATATATAGTAAATAATTACTATTATTAATTATTAATTGTATAAATCAATTGAAGAAAAATTGTGTAAATCAATTAATAATTTTACACAAAATTTCCTTAAATAGATTTCCATAAAATATCATCTCTAGACAGCTGGCTACATTAGCAATAAGAAAATCAATTCCTTTAGCAGTGGGAGATTTCAAAATTTTCATAAAATGTGTTCCACTTTTTATAATATTTCCTCTTGATTTTTTAGCGCCAAAAGCAAAAATCCGATCATATGATTGGTCATCTCTTTCTAAACCTTGTATACAACAGAAGGCTTTTTAGATTCAAGAGTGAAGATTTTGCATAAGCTTATAACTCTTCCAAATGCAATACAAGAAAAAGAATAAGAAAGAAAGCAAATCTTGATTAAAACTAATCAAAAGGATATTACAAAGAAAGATGCAAACACTGCATTTTGACAAAAGAAAAACCAAGATTTTTTGCAAGAACCACAACCTCTAAAGCCAATTAAAAGGAAACCATACAAATCCATGAGACAGAAGAGCAGTACTCTCCAAGAAATCCCAAAGAAAAGTAACTGAACTAGAACAAAACAAAAAATTAAGAGACAAGCTAGCCACAACCTCTGAAACTAAGTACAAGAATGCAATGCAAAAAACAGCGTACGTTAAGTTTACTTAATCATTAATTCCTAGACAAGACACTGCATCTACATAAAGGACATGTATTGCGAATCGTGAGCCACTTAGTGATGCAATCCCGATGAAACAAGTGTGAGCAAGGCAAGCCAATTGCTCTTGACCCAATCTCCCCGAGACAAATAGAACAATCTTCTGTGATGGAAGAAGACTCTGCTTCAATCGTGACTTCTTCAAGATTTTGAAAAGATTCTTGTGTTGTGGACTGATCCACCCTTGAAACTCCACCATCCAAGTCTACAGAACCACCAAAGACATAACCCCTTTGATCTGTTACATTGTTCTGCATGTTGTGGTTGTAAACCA
The DNA here is from genome assembly GCF_033153095.1 of Gastrolobium bilobum. Taxonomy (NCBI): domain Eukaryota; kingdom Viridiplantae; phylum Streptophyta; class Magnoliopsida; order Fabales; family Fabaceae; genus Gastrolobium; species Gastrolobium bilobum. Next base: position 21,076 of record NW_026896459.1, on the reverse strand, counting down.
AGTCCAGCGAATCCAAGTGGTAAACAGAATATCTACCGTTGCTTAGCATGCTGAGGTTGTAACCCAATTCCAGACGAGATCGGATATTGCGGTTTTGCATGTTGTGGTTGTAACCCAACTCAGCACGAGATCGTCTATTGCTTCTTTGTATGTTTTGGTTGTAAAACAACTCACCACGAGATCGGATATTGCTTCTTTGCATGTTGTGGTTGTAACCCAATTCAAGACGAGATCGGATATTGCTTCTTTGCATGTTGTGGTTGTAACCCAACTCACGACGAGATCGTCTATTGCTTCTTTGCATGTTTTGGTTGTAAAACAACTCAGTACGAGATCGGATATTGCTTCTTTGCATGTTTTGGTTGTAACCCAACTCACGACGAGATCGTCTATTGCTTCTTTGCATGTTTTGGTTGTAACCCAATTCCGCTCGAGATCGTCTATTGCTTCTTTGTATGTTGTGGTTGAATGAATCTAAGACCAAAACGCCGCCGTCCATAAGCATCCCCTCACGTTGAGCATTCAAAACCAGAGTCTCTATTAAGAAAGAAGCAGCCATTCTTGGCAAACAGATGTAGAGAGAGTGAGAGAGTGAGAGAGAGAGTGAGAGAGAGAGAGATATATATATATATATGTAGACAGAAAGAGAAAGTTTACTTCAGTGGAGATGAAGTGGTATAATTTATAGAATTTGAACCTCACTTGTTATTCTGCGTTGATTAGCTGGATTTATTAAATCTAAGATTGAAATTTGATTTTGATTTGATTTGATTTGATTTTCGTCATAACGTTATTCTTCTGTTTTTTTATTACCGTTTCAATTATTACCGCTTTTTAGGTTTCCTTATTGAAAATTAAATGTTTATAAAAAGAAATCCTACTTTGCATTTATATTACATGCGCTTATTGTATTTATTCTTCATGATTTTCTTTCCTTTTTGTTTGTTTGTTTTTTTTTTTAATTTTAATGACCTTCATCATTTCCATAAAATGGACATCTGAGGTATGCTCCTGTTAGCACTAAACTATTTATATAATTATTGAATTATTTTATATCTTTTTGGATTGACAATTACAGGAAAATGGGCTAAAAGAATATGAAATATAGCCCAATTCAAAAAAAAAAAAAAAGTAACCAAGCCCAAGTTAATTTTATTTTTGCTGATAATTGTAATTATTCATATTTTTTAGCTATTTTTAGAAGAAGGCACATGGATCAAAATTTTTGGAAGAGGGAACAATTCAGAACCATTGGATGACAAGAAGATAGACGACTATTAGCTTTTAGAATTTTTTAGTTTTTAGTTCCTTTCGTGGGTTGTAAAAAATACACAGTTTTAGATTTAGAATTTTTTAATCTTCGTAATCTTCGTTGTTCGTTGTTTTTTTTAGAAAACTTTGAGTGTTGTTAGATTCTGTTTGTTGAAAGCTGAATGTGCTTTTCTTTTCTTCTTGAACTCGAAGTGCAATGACGAAGCATCTTCGCTGGAAGGAAGAATCAATGGTGCATGCAAGTGAAGTTTAATCTTTTTGTTCCTAGTTTAGGGATCGGAACATTGGTTTGTACGATTAACCTTGATCTTTAATTTTGAATGCATGTTTCTTTTTCTGATATCTCTGATTTGTTGTTTTTAAAATTGGGTTTCTAATTCTTTTCTTTTTCTGGGTTTGTCAAAATGATTGGGTGAAGTTTTTGATGTGCATTGTTACTGTTTCTTTTATTTCATTCGTTTGATACTTTCATTTTTTTACTCAAGAAATCCATGGGAATGGGACTTGAGTATTTCAACAAAAGGAAATTGGGGAATGGACTTTCGTTAAGTGTTAAATGAACCCTTTTGGTTAGGAATAATCGAAGGTGTTTTCTGATACAAATTTCTATAAAGATTCAAGAAACTTTGGGAAAAGTCTTTCTTGAACCTTATTGTTGAATCTGGAAAGCTTCAGCTAAACTTGCCGTAGTAACTCATAAATTGAAATAAACATGCTATAGCAATGTACGAATTTGCAGTAATGCAAATAACTTTTGTCATCCATGAATTGAGATATACTCAGAAGCTTTTAATATTGATAAATCAATTCTTTACTTTTTAGATCAATTTTAATGATTAATAAAACTATACAAAAATTTCTTGTTATAAAAACAATTAAATTTCAATTCAAGAATCCTTATATAAGAAAAATACAAAGAAAAATAATTCAACCTGTTCCCTGAGGACGATAACTCTTTCTTCATAAATTACTACCCAACAACTCCAGGCCTCCAGCAACATTTTATATATATTTTAGGCAATACTTCAAATGAATTAATAATAAAAAAAAAGCTCTTGCAATGGCTGAGGGTGCTCCTCCTCCATGGTTTATGAATATGCTGGAAATACCACTGATTTATTATTTTGTTCTTTGCCTTGTCATATAATGGGTAACACATTTTTTACTGGAAAAAAAAAATTAGCCACCCATGCCATAGTAGTAGGAGTGTAAATGGGCCAGGCCGACCTACAAGGGCCTACGACCCAGTCTATATTAGGTCAAACTTGAATTATTACTAATAGTAAAATAGAACATGCTCAAACTTTTAAAAAAACCTATTTAGAAAACAGGTCATAGGCTTTTTTGTACATGCCGGGCCTATAAATAAAATTACTATTTTAATAATTTTGAATAAAAAATATATTATTTTAATTATTCATTTAATTGTTGAATATTTAATAGGCTTAAACAAGCTAACAGGCTTAAGCCAAAGCTTTTAGTTTTTAAGTATAAGTAAGGATAGACTTGTAATTTGAGGCCTACACAGGCTAACAGGCTAGGCCATACCCAATATTTTTTAAACAGGTTTGGCCTCTTTAAGTCAAAGTCTAACTCTAGCCTAGCTTATTTACACCCCTACATAGTAGTTGATAAACCTTTAGTTTATCTTGTTTTTTAGACTAAAATCATATGAATTATCAAGTTTAATAAGTGAAAAACTAGGGTTTTGATATAAAAACATGAACATTGTGAATTATGAATTAAATAATTGACAATTGCTTATTTTGAAGGTAATTGATGATAAATGGATGCAAATATAGCACTTGGAGAGATGGAGATCAAGAACTTGAAGATTAGAGACCTCGAGTGAAAAAATTAAAGGAATCATGTTTCTTGAAGAGGAGGCTTAATCGTCCAATCTGGGGCTTAAGACCCCAAAAATTCCAAACTAAGCAAATAGTCACTGCCTGAGAGTGCTTAAGCCCCCAACTCAGGGCTTAAGCGCGAACCAAGGGAGAAAATTTTGATTCGAAGTTGGCGTTTAAGCGCCCATCACCGCGCTTAAGCGCCCATCAGCGCGCTTAAGCGCCCTCATACAAAACTGCACTATTGTCCCAGGAGGCTTAAGCGCCCCGAAGATCCAACTTAGGCCCATAAAAACATATTTTGGGGCAGATTAATAACTTTTTGATATTCTTTTACAAGTCTTGGTAACCGGAGGCAGAGGGAACGCGGAGAATTCATCAGGTCATATTCGTGAGAGTTGGAGACGAATCAGAATCAAGCCTGCACTGGAGTTATTGAAGAATTCACCCTTCTGATATAGAATTTGGGGGAGCTTTTCTAATTCTTTTCTTTCTTGACTTCTCTATGTCCGACTAAGTCTTTTAGTAGTTAGGGTTAGATGGAACGCAATTTATTTATTATGCTTTGAATAATTCTTTACGTTAATATTTCTTTTTATCATGAATGAAATTGTCTATTATTAATGCTTTCTATGAGCTTGAATCTTGCAGATTGATCTAGGTAATTGTATGACAATAGGAATGTTGGTGCATGATCCTTATTTGACAATTTCATCGTAATCCTTATGATTCTAGGGATAGACATACGGTTTTGCGCAATCTTGATGATTCTTGAACGTAATGCTTATTTTCTTGGGGAATAATCGGGAAAGTAGGGCTCTTGCAAGATTATAAAGAATTAGGGTAACAAGGAATTAAGCCCTAATTAACTTAGAAAGAATCGATTGAATTGATATTGAGGACGATTAATTTAAAGAAGAAACTCAAATATAATAGAGAGGTTGAGGGAAATCGAAACCCTAGCTACGTTTCTTTATATTAATTAATTCAAATCTTTAAATTCCTATTCTTATTTTTGTTGTTAATTAGTTTTAATATTTTAATTTTCAAATCAAATCCTGTTACAAAACAAATTTTGATTGTCCAACTTAAGTCGAAGTAGTGAACTAGTAAATGAATTATAATCCTCGTGGGAACGATCTCTTACTTATATATTATATTACTTGTAAGACCGGTGCACTTGCCGTGAGCGCAACAGTAGTATAAGTACGAACTTGAAATAAGTCTTCAATTATATAGTTCTAAATTTAGGATGAAAAGGCAAAAATATTTTCATCCTTGGACAGTTCTAAAAAATAGAACCACCAGATCAATCATCTTTTATCCGTTAGGAATGAAAATTTTCTTATTGAATATTTTAAGCCTATAACTATTCACTTACAGGCAGAATTCTTATAGCACATATATATATTGCAATGATATATCTTTTTCTACGGTACAATTTAAAACTATTTTAATAAGAGTTTTGTCATCCTTGTGGTCCTGTCAGGTTCAAATTTGCGATGCAACTTGAAGTTCCTTTATAGGGAGAGTTTTGTCATCTTAATGGTGCCGACTCGAATCTGGATTAGTCAGCGCCCCGTTGGTGATCAGATATTGCATGGTATCTACGATAACTAAAATCATGTTAAAGAGGCATAAGTGCCCTGATTGCAGTGATATCTTGTTTAGGAAACAAATGTCAACATAATTCTAGAACTTAAAAGAAAAAAATCATATTAAGTATGTGAAATCAATTTTGTAAACTTTCATCCAGACACACTATATAATCAATTAGAAATACCCTTAAAATTTGCTAGTGCCTAGTTTTTTAACTCGATATTAGAAGTGGGTGCCTAAACAAAAATAAATAAATAAATAAAATATATAGGTCAAAGAATGTTGTTGTTGAACCTTGAAAGTAAAGAGAGAGAACCCTTGTTGTTTGACCATCCAGTTCAATTCCTTCGGGGAAAAATCCAAAATAAGGTGATTGGGAACATATTTCCCAAAATGGGTCCTCTAAGATTCCTCCTTTTAATAAAAAAAAATTTTATTTTTAAAATTTTTGTATTGAGAAAAAATCCCTTAGAAAGAATTTAAATTGCATTACACGATATTTCAAGAATATGCCAATCTTTTGGCCCAATTCTTTAAGAAAAATTTCATTAATCTTTTCATAAAACATCCATATTCTCACATTTAATCACCTAAGATATTAAATTATTAAAATTATTAATTAATACATTATTATAATTATTAATGATAATAATTCTAGTAATTAATGATTATTGAGTTAACTTAGATTCTCATTAATATATAGTGATCTGGACCCAACGTATGTGAGATAAAGGCCTAATCCGATAAAGGTCTAGAAGGCCTAAAAAAACTCCAAACTTGACCAACAAGGCAACTCACCCATCCCACGTACCATCACCCATCCCACGTACCATCCATGGGAATCTCGCCAACTTGGCTGGCACACCAAAGTAACTTAACATTAAAGAAAACGTCATTGCCGAGATCAACAATTTTGTAATTTTTATATTTAGTAATAATTTATACATATTATCAATTTTGTAATTTTGAAATTACTATTTTCACTGCATAGCAATAATTTTGTCGCACTAAATATGTTGATTAATATTTAGAGTTTCTTTTAAATTAATGAATTAGTAAATTGTTGTTATAATTTTTTTAAATTAATTTTTTTTGTTTTTCTAACATAGGCTTGTGTAATTAATAATATGTAAAGATTTTACATAATACTAAGTGGTTAATGAGTAGTGTTTAGTATTTTAATAAATGAACAGAGAACGATGAATGAGTGAAAGACTGGGATTGTGTTACAGTCCAAACATACATACGGCCCAAGAGGGACACCAAATCACCAAAGCACTTCAAGGATTATCAGATGGGGTGATTACCACTTAGGCCCAACCTAAGCAATTAGAATTAGGATTATCTTTTACTTAGTTTCTCTTACTATCTAGTAGGCAAAAGTTGGTTTTATGAAATGTAAAATCTTCGTTCAAGTTTCCATGAAGTAAAGCTAGGGGTGTTCGCGGTCTGGATTGGAACGGTTTTGGAAGCAAAAATCATTCGATCCAATTCTTTCGATTTGATCATGTAATCATCCATTCGATTTTGATTTTTTTCAAATCCGATCAGATCCAATCCAATTTTTTTCGATTTGGATTAGATCGGTTTTCAGCTTTTTAAAAAGCGATAGGATATTGCAACAATCAATTAAAGTTACTACCAATGTCACTACCAATCAATTTCACCGTTAGATCGACTATGTTGATCTAACGATTATATTTATTTCCATCTTTGTATGGTTATGATTCCCCATATTTAGTGCTTTCACATTAAATATGGGGAATCATAACCATACAAAGGTGAAAATAAATATGCAGTATTAAATGTGGATAATCATAATCATACAAAGATGGAAATAAATACAACCGTTGATCAACATAATTGATCTAACATTGAAATTGATTGGTAGTAACTAGGGGTGATAAACGAGCCAGGGGCCTTTCAGGGGCCTTTGGCTCGGCTCGTGAAGGCCTGAGCTTACATGCCTAATATTGGTTGTTGGAACCAGGCTTGGACTTGTATAAAAGCTCGTTTTAGTAAAAAGGCTTCATGCTCCAATTCAAAAGCTCGACCTTGGAGCCTCTCAGGCTGGCCTAGTATATTTATTTTTATTTTTATTTATATTTTTTATACTATTTGTAATAGCTCTCTCTCTCCTCTCAATTCATCTTACCGCTATTTTATTAGTTAAACAGACTTTTTGAATGATTTTTGTTCTATATTATGCTGTTTGGATATACATTGAATTTATGAATATTTATGGAATTACTAGTGTTGTGGATTGTATATTCTGTTTGGATAAATTTTTGTTGTCTTATTTTTTTCTAACAGGCTAATAGGCTGACTTTTATTTTTTGTAAATAAGGCAGGCCACAAGACGATAATTATATTCGTAACAGGTAACAAGCTTGGTAAAACCAACTCATTTAAACACAGGCTTAGCCTTTTAAGACCAAAGCTCGGCTCGGCTCGGCCCGTTAACACCCCTAGTAGTAACATTGGTAGTAACACTAATTGGTTGTTACAATATCCTTCCCCTTTTAAAAATCCTAAAATTTGTTTCATAATTACTGTTCAAAAAACATATCTTTTGTATATATTGGCTTTGTAATTTTTTTTTTAATACAAAAACATCGGTAAATGATACTATGATTTTTTGTTGTTGCAATGAGATATGAAGCTCTACACAGATGAAATTTTGTTGATGAAATATGACGAGGTTTTTTTTTGGGTTTAGTTGATGGGTTAATGGGTCTTGAGTTTAGAAATTTGTGGGCTATGATTGGAGAAAGGCCCAAGTAGGCAGATAAAAATTAATATATTGGATCGGTTTGGATTGGATCGGTTTTCATCAACCAATCCAAAAATCGATCTAATCCAATTAAAATTTACGATTTTTCTTCGATTTTCGATTTATTCGGTTTTCGATCTTTCGGTTCCGTCACCGCGATTTAGATCGGTTGATGAACACCCCTAAGTAAGGCCATAATTCTCAAGATCACCCACTTGTGAAATGCAAAAGACGATGTGAAGATGGAATTCAAGGCATTAATCAGCTGCAGTTTTCCTTGTTGACGTCAGTACTTATTTTTGGGTTAACTCGTGAACGACAGTAACACTACATTATGTTTGTATCTAGTCAATAGACTGTAACTATTAGTGGTAACTAGAGCATGAGCATAATGCCTCGGGTTGAGAGGCTAAAGTAAACTGAGGTAAAAATTGCCCCAAGAGATCGGACATATTACAAAGTGGATAGTTAGATGGGTTCTTCGGGTTAAGGCTGTTACTGCTCCTTGTTATGGAAAGCTTAAGGTTATGATCTAAAGATAAAAGACAAACGCAGAGAGTTTAAAGTTGTTCGCATTTATAAGATTAAGGGTAAATGGTAGAATATACACATTTACATAAATAGATTGCTTTTGCTGTTGTTCTAAATGAATGTGTAACACTTTTAAAATATTATTAATCTGAAAGATAGCATGAATTACAGCATATGAGTCTAAATCGTGAGTTGTTTTTTCTACCAGCATTGCTATGTCACAACTATAATCCCATCTCCACTACCAAGGTAAATTAGTCATGTCAAATATAAACTCTCAAAACTAGCATTCATATGACATTGTGAATCATAGATCTATGGATAAGTAATACAATGCACTATTAAACAGTACACGATACAGATTTTCAGAAATGGCCAAGGCTTTTACACATAGGATAAAGTAAAACACGCCACAACAATCATTTGTTTTTGAAATTTCAGTGGCACTAACTATTTATATTATAAATGTCCCAAAAGCATGTGAATTTTCATATCAACCAACATAGCCATCGGAGTATAGCCCACACACATAACAGGCAGGTTCTTCCCTTCGCGATTTACTTTACATTAAATAGCTAAAAATCAGAGGATCAATCAATGTGCCAATTTCTTCAAATGTTGAAAGGTTCGTTGCTTAATCCACTGTCGATCATGAGGCAAGTAAGCATGAATTGAACTATCATAACTGCAAGTAGAAACCAAACAGCCGGTAATATTAGTCTCTGCCAAGCGAAACCACATGCACATAGAAAGCCCAATATATGAAACAGCCAAATATACACATAGACAGTTGAATTAAGCTATTACATATATACATAGACAATAGAATTAAGCTATTACGTGAGTCCACGTATATTCCTAATTTTTTTCTAGAGAGCGTCAGAGCCAACATATGATACAGACATGATTCATTAAGTTCTTGCCAACCCTCTAGGCAAAAAGAGAGGCAGGTAGGGAAGGAGAGTTCAGGACCTCTAAATAATCAATTTTTTTTAATGGTCATCTATTTCATCAGGAAAAAAACAATAGCAACAAACAAGCTACTCAGTTTGTGAAGACTCATAATTGCTACCGATTTTCTCACCCATAATCTTAATTTTCACTTGACTCATGGAGAAAAATAATGTCAACTCTATACATCAGTTAAGCCAACAGAGAGACAGTTCATTTTTCCCCCCTTGATCTACTTTTCTTAAAAAGAAACTTCTACCTCAAGTACAACATCAAAATCTAGGTAAAATGAACAAACAACTAAGTACAAAAACTTTAGAATTGTGATGAGCTCAAAGTGTCAGTATATTCCCTCTCATTTTTTTTTTTGTCTAGCTTCACTTTTTTCTTTCTTCTTTGCTGAATATAATTTTTCATGCAAGTTTTGAAAATCAAAAAAGGCCGAAAATCAGAGATGTACTTTGTATTAACGCAGTTGTGACTGCATTAAAGCACTACACATGCACATGAGTTTTGAGAGTGAGAGAGAAAGAGAGATATACACTAGAGCACTCATGTCTGCAAGACCGTCTACCACTTATCCGTAGACAAAAGCACCAGTTCATACTTGCTGGACATCTCCGGTTCAACCCAACTGAACAAGGGATTTTTCTAATTCCAGTGGCATTTTCAAGGAGACAGTGTATGAGAAGAGAAGAGAAGAAATAAAAAAACCAACATGAATTGATCTTTCAAGTTTGTTCTTTCTGATGTGTCTTGCATCAACTTCAGTATCCATACTTCCTATTCCAGAATCCACTATTCCAAAGTCATAGTTTAAAACCAAAATATTACATGCACAATGATTTCCAAATGAATACAAGAAAACATAGCCCTCCACCCACAGAAAAAGAATTTATCCGTACTTCAAAAAAAAAAACCACTGAGCCTACTTGCACTCTGTTCATTTCTATTGATGAAATTGCACATAAAGTCTTGTATTCTAAGTAAGAAAAGCAATATCAGAAGCATCTATCTATAGTGAAGTCAAGCAATTAAAATAACAGAAGCACAAAAGTAAAATAAAAATAAAAAAATTGTGTCAAATACTAAGTACAACTATGTTACTACTATTAATACCATCCATGGCCTGAGTTATTGATTCATAATCCATGAATGTTCTAGTTGCTCTGCTCTGAGAGGTCTGCATTAGAATAATCGTGTGCCGATTAGCCTGCATATTCGGGAAAAACACAAAAACAAAAATCACGGTTAGAGAATCTCGCAAGCACGCAATGAATTGGGAATACGAACAAACTAACTGGTTAGTGAGAAGAAGCGCAGCCCTAACTTGTTGTTAGTTGAAAAAGAAGTAACGAATAATTGCTTTCTTAAAAGAAAAGAAAAAATCACATTAAGCATGTCAAATCAATTTTGTAAACTTTAACCCAAGCACACTGTATAATCAAGAAGAAATAGCCGCAAAATTTGTTAGTGCCTAGCTAGTTTTTTAACTCGATACTAGAAGAGGGTGCCCATGCAAAAATAAATAAATAAAAAATACAGGTCAAAGAAAGCAGTTGTTGCAACTTGAAAGTAAAGAGAGAAAACCGCAGTTGTTTGATGTTGCTACTCACGGCAAGTGCACCGATCGTACAAGTAATATAATGATTGAATAAGAGATCGTTCCCACGAGGATTGTACTCAAGCACTAATTCACTATCGCAAACTTAGTTGGACAATCGAAATTGTATTTGGAACGGAATTTGAATTTTGAAATTTAAAAGATGAAACTAATTAATCGCAAGAATTAAAGGCAAGAAATTAAAGATTGAAGTTACTGATTTAAAAGAACATAGCTAGGGATTCGATTTCCTTTAGTCTCTTTATTACGGTTGAATTCCTTCTTAATGTTAATCGTCTTTAGTATCAATCTAATCAATTCTTTCGCATGTAATTAGGGCTCAATCCCTTGTTACCCTAAACCTTCACGATCTTGGAAGAACCCTAGTTTCTCGGTTATTCTCCAAGAACGTGAGCATTAAGTTCCAGAATCTTAAAGATTACGCAAACTCTATGTCTATCCCTAGAATCATAAAGCGTACAATGAAATTATCAGATAAGAATCACACACCAACATTCCTATTATCATGCATTTACCTATGATCATTATATAAGATTCAAGCCTATATAAAGCATTAAAAACAGATAATTTCATTCATGATATAAAGGAAAATTAACATACGAATTGTTCAACACATAATAAATCGATTAAATTCCATCTAACCCTAACTACTTAAAGAACTAGCCAGACATAACAATATCAAGAAAGAAAGAAAATATAAAATGTAACGCCCGGCCGCTTCAAGAATCAATGACTATCCCCACATACTAACACGAGATTTTTCAATGTGTTTTTTCCTCACTCGCACACTTCCTGGGAAAACTTCCCAGGGGGTCACCCATCCCAGAATTGCTCCAAGTCAAGCACGCTTAACTATGGAGTTCTTCCGTTCCGGGCTACCGAAAAGAATATGCATCTTGTTAGTATGTGGGCATAGTCATTGATTCTTGAAGCGGTCGGGCGTTACAAGTGGTATCAGAGCAGGGCCTCTCTTCCAGTACGGTGTGGTTCGATGATGAACCAGGCGGAAGCTGGTGGGCATGTAACATCCCAAGCGCTGACAAGGGCCGGTAGTGATCGCCGGTGCGAAAGGGCATGGACAAGGAGCGACTCCTGACAGGCTTCCAACGGCGGGTTACATGCATGAATGAATCGAATCGACACCCGAAAGAGAGGGATTCCAAAGACTATGCAGGTATGAGACTGCACAGTTTGGGATAGCTTATAAGAATTAATTGGTACTACCTATACTAACAAGATGCATCTGCTTTTCGGTAGCCCGGAACGGAAGAACTCCATAGTTAAGCGTGCTTGACTTGGAGCAATTCTGAGATGGGTGACCTCCTGGGAAGTTTTCCCAGGAAGTGTGCGAGTGAGGAAAAAGCACACTGAAAAGTCTCTTGTTAGTATGTGGGGATAGTCATTGATTCTTGAAGCGGCCGGGCTTTACAATTTAGTGGTATCAGAGCCTGGTTTCGATCCAGGGACCTGTGGGTTATGGGCCCACCAAACTCCATAGATGATTGGTGAATCTTCAATATCCCCAGTGCAAACTTGATGTTGATCCGTCTCCACCGCTCACGAACATGAACCGAGTGTTTCTCCGCGTTCCCTCTGCCTCCAAGTACCAAAGACTCTCTTAGAATATGAAAAGTGTTTTTGATTCTGAACCCCCAAATGTGTTTTTAAGGGTAAAGAATTCGTTCCCTAAGTGGATTCCTCAAGTGGGCTTAAGTTGGATCTTTCGGGGAGCTTAAGCTTGCTCATTCGCGCTTAAGCTTGCTGATTTACGAATGCAGAAGTAACGTTCGCGTTTAAGCTTGCTGGAGCGAGCTTAAGCCTGCTGAAGATTGTATGGAAATTTCACGTAGCGCGCTTAAGCCTGCTCTTCGAGTCTGAAATTCCTTCTTGGCTTGCGCTTAAGCCTACTGGAGCGAGCTTAAGCTTGCTAAGGCCGAACATATTTGCTTATACAAGAGGCTTTAGCTTGCTTATTGGGGCTTAAGCTTGCTTAGGCAGAGGCCATTTGCTAATTTTTGGAGGCTTTAGCTAAGCCCCCTCTCTTACAAATTGAGAATCTTGATAAGATCTTCAAATCTTTTTGTTTTGCTCTCCATCTATCCATATCTTCATCTTTGACAGCATTTGTCATCAAATCCCTTAAAAATAGCAAATATTATTTAATTAATTCATAATCAGATAATGTTCATGATTTTATGTTAAAACCCTAGTTTTGACTTGTTCAACTTAATAATTTATATTAATTTAACCTATAAAAACAAGATAAACTAAAGGTTTATTAAACAATTCCCAGATTTGAACATTGTTGTCCTCAGCAATTAACTAGAATAAAACTATGGGAAAGTTTGGAGGCGGCTAATCATGCTTAATGAATAACAGACAGAAAATTGATCAATGTAAGATATCAGAGTATTCAGACTTTGATAAAAAAAATCAATGACACATTTATTTCAAGCATACATTCGCACTCACTTGTCATAAAATCATAACACGAGTTCTAAAAATAAAGAGTAGTAAATTCACAACACTCTCTCACTGGGATTTGTATTTATTCACCCACACTCGGTGTTTGAGGGTATGTGTTTTCACTCTTTATTTACTGAATTAACACTACTATAGGCTTGTTTATATTCTCACTTTCCATAGTCTAATAAGTATACAAAGTATATCAAGAGGTCTTTGTTAAGGTTGTAACGTGGCTTAGGTGAAAGGGAAGGAATCATCTCGATAAGTGGCTTAAAATTACTGATCAAAATTCAATTTTTAAAGAGGAACCAGTATAACTGTTTAACACATAACAATATAATTTTTCTATTTGCTTTCTCCTCTTTTCTTCTTTCACTTACTCAGATAACATGAGTCTTTTTCTTTCTTTTCCTTTTCCCTTTTGTTTTTTTTTTTGTTTTTGTACAGATACACATTTCAACCTTTTTCTTTTCATTTTTCTTGTTCCACCACTTTTTGGCTTTTTCCTCTTTTCACCTTTTCTTCCATACACTAGAGTTTGATTTTTTTTTTCTTTTTTTTCAATCATATCTAGTTCCTCATTCAAATTTGAAATTCAATCAGTTCAGGTGATGATGTGTATGGAGTGGCTATTCATAATAAGCTGTCAGTGAATAAATAAGCCTAGGCTCAAAGGGTTTCAACTAAGGATAAACATCAGGTGGCTATTTGGCTATCTTGCTTTTAGAAAGAACTGCCTCTATCATTTCAACAATTATATATCACAGACCATCTCAAGGAGAAATAAAACAAGTTCTAGAGTGATTCTAACAGTAAAGTTCACACCAAAAGAATAATAATTTATGTTTAGGCTCAATAGCTCACGGCTAAGGGTGTGAGACTTATTTTCCACTCTTTATCTGATCACTTTAGTTATTCTTCTTTTATTCCAGTGAACCATAAAGCATTCTTGACTGATGCTCATTTATGTATGAAAATAAATTTACACATCATACTCTTAATCTCATATATCAAACCATTTCATGTAATCATTCACTGTGCATACACATCAAGCACAATGAAATATTCTAAAAATTCACCATTTGAAAATTTCACTAAGTATTTAGTGATTTAGGGTGGATGGGTACTTAAACTAATTTGAAAACTTTAAATTTAAAGTAAGCTAATATAATTGAAAGCTTAAAAATAAACTTATACTTAATCAAAATAATTTCTAAAATAAATAACACGAAATATTTTAAATCATATGAAAATAATATTGAAAAACTCCCCTGAATCATGCATTTGTAATTTGGATATTTCTGTGTAATCAGTGTAATCATGAGTTTCTCCTTCCGACCATGTGAAGTTTGTGGTTTGATGAATTGCATGGTACCCATTCCCAGATTTAAATCTTGTTGTCCTCAGCAATAAATTTAAATCTAAAAGAATCCTAAGCAAGAAATCAGAAAAAATTGATACTGTATTCTGCACACATGTCAAAGATAAAGAAACTACGTCAGCATGTCATATATCCAAAAACTATCATAGTCATGTCAGGATCAGTCTCAATATACATCCCATATCAACATGAACTAAAACTAACAGCAAAAACATCAAAATAAAATGAAATAAAATGTAAAAGTCTAAAAAACTGATATGAGGGTCAATCCTGCTCCATATTAGTGGTAAGTGTAGTGCCCTGAAAAATCAGAAAAATTCCTAAGTCAATATGCCTTCCACAAAAACAATTCCCATATTTGGGTTCAGATGCAATCTGAAAAATCATAATGTCATTGTGCTCGATGAGGCGCGCTTAAGCCCCAATTTGGGCGCTTAAGCGCGCCCTTCGAATGGAAATTTTTTTATTTTTACTCGCGCTTAAGCTCCCTACCTCGCGCTTAAGCGCAGGGAGTGTTGCGTAAAATCGGCAAGTGCACCGATCGTACCAAGTAATAATAATGATGAGTAGAGTATCGTCTCCATGAGGATTGAGGCACCTAAGTTATTATAACTATTCCTCTCTTGTTGGATTAATAAAATTTGTTTAAGGACAGTTGTGGTTTATGAAATAAACGAAAACAATTAAAGAAATGTAAATGATTCCAAAAGTCTTTTAGAATTCAAGAACAAAGAATAAAGTTTTAAAAAATATTTGAGGAAATATTGCGGTAAGGAGACGCCAACACCTTTATGATCCCCACCTTGTAACTTGAATTAACGTTTACATTCAATTATGTAATTGGTCAAACGATTCACTATCTTTTATTTAATTGGTTAAGCCTTAATTCCTTAATGATCTTAACCTTATCAACCCTATTAGAATCATAATCTCTTAGAAATCCCTTTTTAAGTTGAGCCTTTGAATCAGCAAATCTTTCATGTTTACGGTTCATATAGCCTATCCCTAGTGCATACATGAATAGTTATCTTACCTCTTGTCAGGAATTAGAATTCTAATATTCCCATTGAAAACCCTAACCCTCGCAATCCTAAAAGAGTGATTAGTTCTAGAAGAATTATAGATGAAGAACAAGGTAAAATAAACTCAATTAACATAGATGGATATAAATTTAACCAAATCACAAGGGGTTCACATCAAGGGTTGTGACCCTTACCACAATTATAAAAGACTAGCCAGACATATTCATGTCTGACAATTTAATAATAAAAGAAAATAGCATTCAGAACCTAAGGAAGAGAAAGAAGATGAAGATCTTTCGTCTTGATCGTTCGAATCTTTGAAGCTCCAAGAAGCTCCCAGGAATTCTCCCTCTCTTTGTTGTTTTTCTCTTCCTTGTTGTCAAAAAGTCTTTCCTTCCTTTGTTTCTGATCCTTTTATTAGGTTTTGGGAAAACCTACTTTCAATTGCTCTTCAATTGGGCCTTTTTTTTGAGTAATTCACATCAGATTAGAGTTAAAAAGTATCGCCCACGCATTTTGCGCCAAGTCTGGCGCACTTTTCATGAGAAAATAGAACTGAAGCTGTCAAACGACTAACCGTTCGCCAGGTCCCGCCCACCGTGCGCCAGGATACAAGTCTTGACAAATCCTCATGCAACTGAAGATTGTGACTACATGAGAACAACTGAAAAGCCACCAGCGGAGGCCAATGGACTCTAGTACGATCAGAAGAATCAGAATCAACATCCAGGGTTAAGTCACAAATCCAACCATCAGCTCAATCCTCCCCTTCTAGTGCAACCACATACCCCGCAACAAAATAACACTTCTGAGTGTGAGAAAGCTTTTGCACAGCTATGCAAGACCACTTCTGATTATATTCAAGGTGCAAATGCTTTCAGAGAGGATACATCCACATTCATGCAAGAGACTACAGCAGCACACCGGAATCAAGAAGCTTCCATAAGAAATATGGAAATTCAGATTGGCCAGTTGTCGAAGCAATTTTCTGAGAGAGCTCAGGGTACTTTTCCAAGCAACACAGT
Source organism: Gastrolobium bilobum (assembly GCF_033153095.1). NCBI lineage: Eukaryota > Viridiplantae > Streptophyta > Magnoliopsida > Fabales > Fabaceae > Gastrolobium > Gastrolobium bilobum. The sequence continues at coordinate 4,585 of NW_026896459.1, read as the reverse complement.
TGTCAATCCAAGGGAGCATTGCAATGCTAACACCACTAGCAGTGGGACAGTGATTCAGCCTATAGAGGAGCAGCCCGAAGAAAAGAAGAAGGATGGAGAAGCATCAGTTGAAGAAGAGAAGGAAGAAAAGAAAAAGGATACAATTGAAGTTGACAAAAAATATCTTGAAAAAGTCGAAAAAAAACTATTCATGTGGGAGAAGAAGAAAGCTCTAAAAAGACATAAAAAGCCATTGGATCTCTCCCCATATGCTCGAATCCCTCATCCTCAGAGATTAAAGAAAGATATTCAGAAGCAGCAGTATTCAAAGTTTCTAGACATATTCCGGAAGTTTGAGATTGATGGTCCTCAAAAGTTGAGGCCCATTAAGTGTAAATTGTTCCACAAAACCCATGTTTGGTTATAAATCACTCCCTTCAACCTTCTTCTGTCCATATAGAGCAACTGTTTTGACTAGTGGACCAGAGCAATACCGAAAGTGGGAATTAAGGTAGACCTGGAGCAAATTTAACACTATCTTTTTCACATATGACTATCGGGTTAGTTTGCTTTGTTCAGGACACCTAAGGCCCATCAGAAGGAACCACAAAATGAAGAGAGAAGAAGGAGTGTTGCGCAGAAAGGGAAAAAAAAGCCTGCTGTAGTACAACAACAGTCAAAGGAAGCAATGGGAAGCCGCCACGTCAGCCACAACAGAGAAGGTGGAGGTGCTACCTCTGCTACAGTACGAAAGCAAAGGAGCTGAGCAATCAAAAGCAGCCACATCAGCTGCAGCAGAAGAAGTGGAGGTGCCTCCCTGAATCCGATACTCCTACTCACAAAGGGAGCCAAAAGCAAGGGGGACCATCTCCATTTAAGGCCAAGCTGGCAAAAAGCAAGGCTACCATTGGAGAGGATCTCTATTCGGAGCTGAGCTGGCAAGAAGCAAAGCTACCATTGGAGAGGATTTAAACAAAGCACGACCCTTGATGAAAGGAACAATGGAGATCAAATGAAGAACCCTATAAAAGGAACAAGCAATCCTCATAAAAGGGGGATCAACGCCCATCCTAGGACTCGTTATCTCTTTGTTTCTCTTTTTGTAAAAATGCTCACTAGGAGCTAACTTCCTCTATGTAGGTGAGGGTTCCATAGAAGTAATCCTTTTGTCTTAGGATAACTTTGTAAGGAACACATATTTTATAAATGAATTTTGAGTTGCTCTTTGGTTTAATTTATTGATTTTGTGAAACCCTTTGGGCTGGCAACCTCATCCCGGGACCACTCGGTTGATGAAACACTGACAAAGGCGTGTGGAGCATTATCAAGATCCTGGGGTAGTTTAGCCTGAAGAAAGGAGGGAGAAACACCTGGAATGAGGAGCACTGCCATGTGAATCCATGCTCTTTTGAGAAGGCAACATGGTTTCCTTGCATATAACTCCAAGTACTATGGAGTAACGTGGAGAGTAAGGCCTTACCCTCTGCTTACCTATAGCAAAATAAGGGAAGGAGCAAAATCCACTTGTAAACTATGCTACCAAGCAGGGTTAACCAAAGGGATGAAAACATGGAACCCATAACACCTACTTGACTTTTTCTGAAATTGATCTTAACTCAAACTTCTATCACAACCTTTTCCTCACGATAACTGAACTGTGTTTTACCAGCTGATGCACTTACTTTCATTTCGTTGACTGCTCTTGAAGTTACTTCAATTGATGCCTTTTTATTCGATGACCGTGCTAAGTTATTCACTGCTCTCATCTGGTTCAGAATGGTTAACATTGTTTAACTAGCTGCCCAGAGATTGCTCTTTGTGAAGCTTAGCTGAGAATAGTAATTTCTTTTATTGCTCCATTTTACAAATTAAGTTTCCTTTAGCGCTTCTTACTTCACAACTGCTCCCTAAGGACGATAAATCTGGGGCTACAATACCCTATATTGCTTGACACGTACGCTTGCGTATAGTTGAAGAGGGTTGCTCTTAGTCAGAGTAGATTGCTCTTGTTGGCAATCCTGATTATTACTTTGCACTCTTGCTCTCTGAAAAGATATTCCCGAGCAGCTTTCGGTTCGACCAAGCAATTGGCGCCGTTGCCGGGGATCATTTGGAGAGAAAGGGCATTTTTAAGGAAACATTTTTGTTGTTTAAATTGCAGTCTTTTTGTTTTGATAGACCTCCTCCATTTGTATGAGCACAGAACCTACAGAACTTGGACTGGAAATAGTACTTTTTGATCCAGAACCCGAGAGAACCTTCAGAAATAGAAGAAGAATTCAAAGGTTGAGAAACATTACAATGGAGGAGGTTGTAAACAATGATAACAATGGAAATCATAATCATGAGCCTGAACAAGGACCGAATGAAGGAAGAGGGCCATCATTGAATGATATGGCTGCTCCCTTCAGAAATGGTCCAGAACGAGGGTATGTTCCCCCTCCCTTGAATATCCCGAACTTTGAAATAAAACTTGCAATGTTCCAAATGATTATGAACGCTGGTCAGTTCCATGGACTGCCCATGGAAGACCCTCACAATCATTTGGACAATTTCACTGAGATAGTCGATAATTTCAAAGTTCACGGTATTTCGGAAGAAAACATGCGGATGCGGCTTTTTCCATTTTCCTTAGCTGGAAAAGCCAAAGAATGGAGGAGAACATTGCCCCCAAACTCCATAACCAATTGGGAGCAATTGGCGGAACAATTTGTTACCCGATTTTTCTCCCAAGCAAAACAACCCCAAGTGAGGGCTGATATAGCTTCCTTTCAAATGTATGATGGAGAAAGTCTGTATGAAGCGTGGGAACGCTTTAAAGAGTTGATACGAATTTGCCCGAATTATGGAGTTTCTGATTGGGGCATCATTCACACGTTCTATCATGGCTTAACCCCACCATTGAAAGCAACTGTTGATGCAGCTGCAGGGGGAGATCTTTTGTATTTTACTTATCCAGAAACCTACCAGTTGTTGGAAAAACTTTCAAAAAAACATATTTCATGGCCTTCCACACAACACAGTGCTCCTAAGAAAGCAGGAGTTCTTGAGCTAAGCTCAGCTGATGCTCTTTCAGCACAAATGGCTTCGCTCCAGAACACTATAAAAAACTGGAAGCCCATGGAACAAAAAAAACCAACTGAGCAACTTCTCTTGACTCAATCAAGTCAGAGTTGCCCCACTTGTGGAGGTCCTCATGAATATGAGGACTGTAACAATCTAGCTGCTGTATGCTATGCAGGAGGATATGACAACAACAACAGGAGCAATGACAACTATCAAGGGAACAATAACCGAGGCTGGAGGAATCAGAATAATGTTGGAGGTAGTGGAGGAAACTACCAGAACCGACCCCCGTATCCCAGGCAGAACCAACAAAACTGGGATAAGGGTGAAGGGAAGTCCCAATCCTTTAAGACTTCTGTCAAGGAGCACATGAATCAGAATAGCGCAGCCATGCGAAACCTAGAAACCCAAATTGGTCAGCTGGCTGGAGCACTCAAGCAGAGGCAACCAGGGACACTCCCTAGTGACACAGAAAAGCCGTCTCAGGATAACCAGGAGCATTGTAATGCTATAAGCCTACGAGATGGAAAGACTTTACCACCCCCAGATTTAGTGGCACGACCTCGGAAGCGTGAACCAGCAAAACAGCCCATAGGAAAGGAAGCTGAAGAAGCCACTGACCCTTCACACCTTGAAGCTCAGACAGGACCAGAAGAGAAGGTCCAGAGCAATGAGTCTGCTGAAATCAAACCGGATGACGCAACACCTGTAGCAGACATTAGAGCAACAAAAGTCAATGAACCAGTTTCAGTTCCAACTTATGTTCCCCCATGCAAGAGAAGGAGTGAACCGATTGAGCCTCCTTTTCCACAGAGGTTGAAAAAGCAACACGAGGATAAGCAGTTTAGCCAGTTTCTCGACTTGATGAAACAACTTCACATAAACATTCCTCTAGTAGAAGCTCTGGAGAAAATGCCTTCGTATGCAAAATTTATGAAGGACATTTTGTCAAAAAGAAGAAAGATCGAAGAGGTTGAGACCGTAGCTCTCTCTCAACAATCGTGCAAGTACCTGACTAAAATTCCTCCCAAACTAAAGGATCCTGGTATATTCACCATCCCGTGTATAGTTGGGAAGAACTATCTTGGTCGGGCACTTTGTGATCTGGGCTCAAGTGTAAATCTAATGCCAGCTTCCATCTTCAAGCAGCTTGACATAGGAGCAGCAAGACCAACCACAGTCACTCTTCAACTTGCAGACCGATCTATAGCCAAGCCAGAAGGAAAAATTGAGAATGTCCTTGTCCAAGTAGACAAGTTCATTCTACCAGCTGACTTCATCATCTTAGATTTTGAAGAAGATCAAGAAGTTCCAATAATTCTGGGCAGACCATTCCTGGCTACCGGTGATGCTATCATAAATGTCAGAAAGGGTGAACTTTCCATGAGTGTAAACGGAGAAGAAGTGAAGTTTAATGTCATGAAAGCAATAAAGTTTGATGAAGATAACACTGAGGAATGCTCTAGCATTTCGATCCTTGACTCGGTCATAAGAGAAGAGCAGCAGGAGCATTTACAGCCAGAGATAGGCATGAAGGACT
>NW_026896458.1:0-22489 GCF_033153095.1 Gastrolobium bilobum | reverse complement strand
GTCCTTCCAATAAAAATACACACCGTGTATTTATTTTTTCTTTTATTTTTTGTTTTTTTTTTCTCTCCAATAGAGAGAGAAAGAGAAAGAAAAAAAAGAAATGGTACAGAAAAAATAAAGCGCACAAAAAAGGGAAAACTTAGCACAAAGTGGAAAAATTTATTATGACCCCCGTATTTGTGGTCCTTCCAATAAGAATGCAACACTTGTATTTATTTTTTCATTTTCTTTTTTTCTCTCTCCAATACAGAGAGAAAGAAAAAAAAACAAAAAGAAATGGTACAGAAAAAATAAAGCACACAAAAAGGGGAAAAGATAGCACAAAGTGAAAAAATTTATTATCCCCGTATTTGTGGTCCTTCCAATAAGACTGCATCACTTGTATTTATTTATTCTTTATTTTTTTATTTTTTTCTCTCTCCAATAGAGAGAGAGAAAGAAAAGAAAAGAAAAAAATTGGTACAGAAAAATAAAAACACACAAAAATGGGAAAATATAACACAAAGTGGAAAAATTTATTATGTTCCCCGTTTTTGTGGTACTTCCAATAAGAATGCAACACTTGTATTTATTTATTTATTTATTTTTTCTCTCCAATAGAGGGAGAGAAAGAAAAGAAAAAAAAAAGAAATGGTACAGAAGAAATAAAATCACACAAAAAGGGGAAAATATAGAATAAAGTGGAAAAATTTATTATGATCCCCGTATTTGTGGTCCTTCCAATAAGAATGCAACACTTGTATTTATTTATTTTTCTTTTTCTTTTTTTTCTCTCACAAATAGAGAGAGAAAGAAAAAAAACGGTAAAAAAAAATAAAGCACACAAAAAGGGGAAAAGATAGCACAAAGTGGAAAAATTTATTATGATCCCCGTATTTGTGGTCCTTCCAATAAGAATGTAACACTTGTATTTATTTTCTTTTTTCTTTTTTTTTTTTTTTTCTCTGTCCAATCGAGAGGGAAAGAAAAAAAAAGAAATGGTACAGGAAAAATAAAGCACACAAAAAGGGGAAAAGAAAGCACAAAGTGAAAAAATTTATTATGATCCCTGTATTTGTGGTCCTTCCAATAAGAATACAACACTTGTATTTATTTTTTTTTCATTTTTATTTGTTTCTCTCTCCAATACAGAGAGAAAGAAAAAAAAGAAAAGAAATGGTACAGAAAAAATAAAGCACACAAAAAGGGGAAAAGATAGCACAAAGTGGAAAAATTTATTATGATCCCCGTATTTGTGGTCCATCTAATAAGAATGCAACACTTGTATTTATTTATTTTTTTTTTCTCTGTCCAATAGAGAGAGAAAGAAAAAAAAAGAAATGGTACAGAAAAAATAAAGCATACAAAAAGGGGAAAAGATAGCACAAAGTGGAAAAATTTATTATGATCCCCGTATTTGTGGTCCTTCCAATAAGAATGCAACGCTTGTATTTATTTTTTCTTTTTTTTTTTTTTTTTTTCTCTCCCAATAGAGAGAGAAAAAAAAAAAAAAATGGTACAGGAAAAATAAAGCACACAAAAATGGGAAAAGAAAGCACAAATTGAAAAAATTTATTATGATCCCTGTATTTGTGGTCCTTCCAATAAGAATACAACACTTGTATTTATTTTTCTTTTATTTTTTGTTTTTTCCCCTCTCCAATAGAGAGAGAAAGAAAAAGAAAAAAAAAAAGAAATGGTACAGAAAAAATAAAGCACACAAAAAGGGGAAAAGATAGCACAAAGTGGAAAAATTTATTATGATCCCCGTATTTGTGGTACTTCCAATAAGAATGCAACACTTGTATTTATTTATTTTTTATTTTTTTATTTTTTTCTCTCTCCAATAGAGAGAGAAAAAAAAAGAAAAGAAATGGTGCAAAAAAATGGTACAGAAAAAATAAAGCACACAAAAAGGGGAAAAGATAGCACAAAGTGGAAAAATTTATTATGATCTCCGTATTTGTGGTCCTTCCAATAAGAATGCAACACTTGTATTTATTTTTTTTTCTTTTTTTTTTCTCTCTCTCCAATACAGAGAGAAAGAAAAAAAAAGAAAAAAAAATGGTATAGAAAAATAAAGCACACAAAAAAGGGAAAAGATAGCACAAAGTGGAAAAATTTATTATGATCCCCGTATTTGTGGTCCTTCCAATAAGAATGCAACACTTGTATTTATTTTATTTTTTCTTCTTTTTTTTTTTTCTCTGTCCAATAGAGAGAGAAAGAAAAAAAAGAAATGGTACAGGAAAAATAAAGCACACAAAAAGGGGAAAAGAAAGCACAAAGTGAAAAAATTTATTATGATCCCTGTATTTGTGGTCCTTCCAATAAGAATACAACACTTGTATTTATTTTTTCTTTTATTTTTTTCTTTTTTTCTCTCTCCAATACAGAGAGAAAGAAAAGAAAAGAAAAGAAATGGTACAGAAAAAATAAAAAAACACAAAAAGGGAAAAAGATAGCACAAAGAGGAAAAATTTATTATGATCCCCGTATTTGTGGTCCTTCCAATAAAAATACACACCGTGTATTTATTTTTTCTTTTATTTTTTGTTTTTTTTTCTCTCCAATAGAGAGAGAAAGAAAAGAAAAGAAAAAAATGGTACAGAAAAAATAAAGCGCACAAAAAGGGGAAAACTTAGCACAAAGTGGAAAAAATTATTATGACCCCCGTATTTGTGGTCCTTCCAATAACAATGCAACACTTGTATTTATTTTTTCTTTTTAATTTTTTTTTCTCTCTCCAATACGAGAGAAAGAAAAAAAAACAAAAAGAAATGGTACAGAAAAAATAAAGCACACAAAAAGGGGAAAAGATAGCACAAAGTGAAAAAATTTATTATCCCCGTATTTGTGGGCCCTCCAATAACAATGCAACAATTGTATTTTAATTTAATTTTTTTTATTTTTTTCTCTCTCCAATAGAGAGAGAAAGAAAAGAAAAGAAAAAAATTGGTACAGAAAAATAAAAACACACAAAAATGGGAAAATATAACACAAAGTGGAAAAATAAATTTGCACACAAAAAGAAAATATAACAAAGTGGAAAAATTTATATTTATTTGTGGTTTATTTTGTATTTATTTTTTTTTTCTCTCTCCAATACATAGAGAAAGAAAAAAAAGAAAAAAAATGGTACAGAAAAAATAAAAACACACAAAAAGGGGAAAAGATAGCACAAAGTGGAAAAAATTTATTATGATCCCCGTATTTTTGGTCCTTCTAATAAGAATGCAACACTTGTATTTATTTTTTTTTGTTTTGCTTTTTTTTCTCTCACAAATTGAGAGAGAAAGCAAAAAAACGGTAAAAAAAAAATAAAGCACACAAAAAGGGGAAAAGATAGCACAAAGTGGAAAAATTTATTATGATCCCCGTATTTGTGGTCCTTCCAATAAGAATGTAACACTTGTATTTATTTTCTTTTTTCTTTTTTTCTCTCAATAATAGAGAGAAAGAAAAAAAAAGAAATGGTACAGGAAAAATAAAGCACACAAAAAGGGGAAAAGAAAGCACAAAGTGAAAAAATTTATTATGATCCCTGTATTTGTGGTCCTTCCAATAAGAATACAACACTTGTATTTATTTTTTCTTTTATTTTTTTATTTTTTCTCTCTCCAATACAGAGAGAAAGAAAAAAAAAAACAAAAAAGAAATTCTACAGAAAAAATAAAGCACACAAAAAGGGGAAAAGATAGCACAAAGTGGAAAAATTTATTATGATCCCCGTATTTGTGGTCCTTCCAATAAGAATGCAACACTTGTATTTATTTTTTCTTTTTTTCTCTGTCCAATAGAGAGAGAAAGAAAAAAAAAGAAATGGTACAGAAAAAATAAAGCATACAAAAAGGGGAAAAGATAGCACAAAGTGGAAAAATTTATTATGATCCCCGTATTTGTGGTCCTTCCAATAAGAATGCAACGCTTGTATTTATTTTTTCTTTTTCTTTTTTTCTTTTTTTCTCTGTCCAATAGAGAGAGAAAGAAAAAAAAATGGTACAGGAAAAATAAAGCACACAAAAATGGGAAAAGAAAGCACAAATTGAAAAAATTTATTATGATCCCTGTATTTGTGGTCCTTCCAATAAGAATACAACACTTGTATTTATTTTTCTTTTATTTTTTGTTTTTTCCCCTCTCCAATAGAGAGAGAAAGAAAAGAAATGGTGCAGAAAAAATAAAGTGCAGAAAAAGGGGAAAACTTAGCACAAAGTGGAAACATTTATTATGACCCCCGTATTTGTGGTACTTCCAATAAGAATGCAACACTTGTATTTATTTATTTTTTATTTTTTTTTATTTTTTTCTCTCTCCAATAGAGAGAGAAAGAAAAGAAAAGAAAAGAAAGAAATGGTACAGAAAAAATAAAAACACACAAAATGGGGAAAATATAGCACAAAGTGGAAAAAATTATTGTGATCCCCGTATTTGTGGTCCTTCCAATAAGAATGCAACACTTCTATTTATTTATTATTTTTATTTTTTTTTCTCTCCAATAGAGAGAGAAAGAAAAGAAAAGAAAAGAAATGGTGCAGAAAAAATAAAGTGCAGAAAAAATAAAGCACACAAAAAGGGGAAAATATAGCACAAAGTGGAAAAATTTATGATGATCCCGTATTTGTGGTCCTTCCAATAAGAATGCAACACTTGTATTTATTTTTCTTTTTTCTTTTTTTTTTCTTTTTCTCTCTCTCCAATACAGAGAGAAAGAAAAAAAAAGAAAAAAAATGGTATAGAAAAATAAAGCACACAAAAAAGGGAAAAGATAGCACAAAGTGGAAAAATTTATTATGATCCCCGTATTTGTGGTCCTTCCAATAAGAATGCAACACTTGTATTTATTTTATTTTTTCTTTTTTTTTTTTTTTCTCTGCCAATAGAGAGGGAAAGAAAAAAAAAAGAAATGGTACAGGAAAAATAAAGCACACAAAAAGGGGAAAAGAAAGCACAAAGTGAAAAAATTTATTATGATCCCTGTATTTGTGGTCCTTCCAATAAGAATACAACACTTGTATTTATTTTTTCTTTTATTTTTTTTCTTTTTTTCTCTCTCCAATACAGAGAGAAAGAAAAGAAAAGAAAAGAAATGGTACAGAAAAAATAAAAAAACACAAAAAGGGAAAAAGATAGCACAAAGAGGAAAAATTTATTATGATCCCCGTATTTGTGGTCCTTCCAATAAAAATACACACCGTGTATTTATTTTTTCTTTTATTTTTTGTTTTTTTTCTCTCCAATTGAGAGAGAAATAAAAAGAAAAAAAAGAAATGGTACAGAAAAAATAAAGCGCACAAAAAAGGGAAAACTTAGCACAAAGTGGAAAAATTTATTATGACCCCCGTATTTGTGGTCCTTCCAATAAGAATGCAACACTTGTATTTATTTTTTCATTTTCTTTTTTTTCTCTCCAATACAGAGAGAAAGAAAAAAAAACAAAAAGAAATGGTACAGAAAAAATAAAGCACACAAAAAGGGGAAAAGATAGCACAAAGTGAAAAAATTTATTATCCCCGTATTTGTGGTCCTTCCAATAAGACTGCATCACTTGTATTTATTTATTCTTTATTTTTTTATTTTTTTCTCTCTCCAATAGAGAGAGAGAAAGAAAAGAAAAGAAAAAAATTGGTACAGAAAAATAAAAACACACAAAAATGGGAAAATATAACACAAAGTGGAAAAATTTATTATGTTCCCCGTATTTGTGGTACTTCCAATAAGAATGCAACACTTGTATTTATTTATTTATTTATTTTTTCTCTCCAATAGAGGGAGAGAAAGAAAAGAAAAAAAAAAGAAATGGTACAGAAGAAATAAAATCACACAAAAAGGGGAAAATATAGAATAAAGTGGAAAAATTTATTATGATCCCCGTATTTGTGGTCCTTCCAATAAGAATGCAACACTTGTATTTATTTATTTTTCTTTTTCTTTTTTTTCTCTCACAAATAGAGAGAGAAAGAAAAAAAACGGTAAAAAAAAATAAAGCACACAAAAAGGGGAAAAGATAGCACAAAGTGGAAAAATTTATTATGATCCCCGTATTTGTGGTCCTTCCAATAAGAATGTAACACTTGTATTTATTTTCTTTTTTCTTTTTTTTCTTTTTTTCTCTGTCCAATCGAGAGGGAAAGAAAAAAAAAGAAATGGTACAGGAAAAATAAAGCACACAAAAAGGGGAAAAGAAAGCACAAAGTGAAAAAATTTATTATGATCCCTGTATTTGTGGTCCTTCCAATAAGAATACAACACTTGTATTTATTTTTTCTTTTATTTTTTTCTCTCTCCAATACAGAGAGAAAGAAAAAAAAAGAAAAGAAATGGTACAGAAAAAATAAAGCACACAAAAAGGGGAAAAGATAGCACAAAGTGGAAAAATTTATTATGATCCCCGTATTTGTGGTCCATCTAATAAGAATGCAACACTTGTATTTATTTTTTTTTTTTTCTCTGTCCAATAGAGAGAGAAAGAAAAAAAAAGAAATGGTACAGAAAAAATAAAGCATACAAAAAGGGGAAAAGATAGCACAAAGTGGAAAAATTTATTATGATCCCCGTATTTGTGGTCCTTCCAATAAGAATGCAACGCTTGTATTTATTTTTTCTTTTTTTCTTTTTTTCTCTGTCCAATAGAGAGAGAAAGAAAAAAAAATGGTACAGGAAAAATAAAGCACACAAAAATGGGAAAAGAAAGCACAAATTGAAAAAATTTATTATGATCCCTGTATTTGTGGTCCTTCCAATAAGAATACAACACTTGTATTTATTTTTCTTTTATTTTTTGTTTTTTCCCCTCTCCAATAGAGAGAGAAAGAAAAAGAAAAAAAAAAGAAATGGTACAGAAAAAATAAAGCTCACAAAAAGGGGAAAACTTAGCACAAAGTGGAAACATTTATTATGACCCCCGTATTTGTGGTACTTTCAATAAGAATGCAACACTTGTATTTATTTTTTTTTTATTTTTTTATTTTTTTCTCTCTCCAATAGAGAGAAAGAAAAGAAAAGAAAAGAAATGGTGCAGAAAAAATAAAGCACACAAAAAGAAGAAAATATAGCACAAAGTGGAAAAATTTATTATGATCCCCGTATTTGTGGTACTTCCAATAAGAATGCAACACTTGTATTTATTTATTTTTTATTTTTTTATTTTTTTTTCTCTCCAATAGAGAGAGAAAGAAAAGAAAAGAAAAGAAATGGTGCAGAAAAAATAAAGTGCAGAAAAAATAAAGCACAAAAAGGGGAAAATATAGCACAAAGTGGAAAAATTTATTATGATCCCCGTATTTGTGGTCCTTCCAATAAGAATACAACACTTGTATTTATTTTTTCTTTTATTTTTTTATTTTTTTCTCTCTCCAATAGAGAGAGAAAGAAAAAGAAAAGAAAAGAAAAGAAATGGTACAGAAAAAATAAAGCACACAAAAAGGGAAAAAGATAGCACAAAGAGGAAAAATTTATTTTGATCCCCGTATTTGTGGTCCTTCCAATAAGAATACAACACTTGTATTTATTTTTTCTTTTATTTTTTGTTTTTTCCCCTCTCCAATAGAGGGAGAAAGAAAAAGAAAAAAAGAAGAAATGGTACAGAAAAAATAAAGCACACAAAAAGGGGAAAACTTAGCACAAAGTGGAAACATTTATTATGACCCCCGTATTTGTGGTACTTCCAATAAGAATGCAACACTTGTATTTATTTATTTTTTATTTTTTTTATTTTGTTCTCTCTCCAATAGAGAGAGAAAGAAAACAAAAGAAAAGAAATGGTGCAGAAAAAATAAAGCACACAAAAAGGGGAAATATAGCACAAAGTGGAAAAATTTATTATGATCCCCGTATTTGTGGTCCTTCCAATAAGAATGCAACACTTGTATTTATTTTTCTTTATTCTTTTTTTTCTTTTTCTCTCTCTCCAATACAGAGAGAAAGAAAAAAAAAGAAAAAAAATGGTATAGAAAAATAAAGCACACAAAAAAGGGAAAAGATAGCACAAAGTGGAAAAATTTATTATGATCCCCGTATTTGTGGTCCTTCCAATAAGAATGCAACACTTGTATTTATTTTTTCTTTTATTTTTTCTTTTTCTCTCTCTCCAATAGAGATAAAAAGAAAAGAAAAGAAAAAAATTATTTTTTTTTCTTTTTTTCGCTCTCCAATAGAGAGAGAAAGAAAAAGAAAGAGAAAAGAAATGGTACAGAAAAAATAAAGCACACAAAAGGGGAAAAGATAGCACAAAGTGGAAAAATTTATTATGATCCACGTATTTGTGGTCCTTCCAATAAGAAGGCAACACTTGTATTTATTTTTTCTTTTACTTTTTTTTCTTTTTTTCTCTCTCCAATAGAGAGAGAAAGAAAAAAAATAGAAAAAAAATGGTACAAAAAATAAAGCACACAAAAAGGGAAAAAGATAGCACAAAGTGGAAATATTTATTATGATCCCCGTATTTGTGGTCCTTCCAATAATAATGCAACACTTGTATTTATTTATTTTATTTTTTATTTTTTTCTCTATCCAATAGAGAGAGAGAAAGAAAAGAAAAGAAAAGAAATGGTACAGAAAAAATAAAAACACACAAAAAGTGGTAAATATAGCTCAAAGTGGAAAGATTTATTATGATCCCCGTATTTGTGGTCCTTCCAATAAGAATGCAACACTTGTATTTATTTTTTATTTTTTTTTCTTTTTTTCGCTCTCCAATAGAGAGAGAAAGAAAAAGAAAGAGAAAAGAAATGGTACAGAAAAAATAAAGCACACAAAAGGGGAAAAGATAGCACAAAGTGGAAAAATTTATTATGATCCACGTATTTGTGGTCCTTCCAATAAGAAGGCAACACTTGTATTTATTTTTTCTTTTACTTTTTTTTCTTTTTTTCTCTCTCCAATAGAGAGAGAAAGAAAAAAATAGAAAATAAATGGTACAAAAAATAAAGCACACAAAAAGGGAAAAAGATAGCACAAAGTGGAAAAATTTATTATGATCCCCGTATTTGTGGTCCTTCCAATAATAATGCAACACTTGTATTTATTTATTTCATTTTTTATTTTTTTCTCTCTCCAATAGAGAGAGAAAGAAAAGAAAAGAAAAGAAATGGTACAGAAAAAATAAAAACACACAAAAAGTGGTAAATATAGCTCAAAGTTGAAAGATTTATTATGATCCCCGTATTTGTGGTCCTTCCAATAAGAATGCAACACTTGTATTTATTTTTTATTTTCTTTTTTCTTTGTTTCTCTCTCCAATAGAGAGAGAAAGAAAAAAAAAGAAATGGTACAGAAAAAATAAAGCACACAAAAAGGGGAAAAGATAGCACAAAGTGGAAAACTTTATTATGATCCACGTATTTGTGGTCCTTCCAATATGAATGCAATACTTGTATTTATTTATTTTTTCTTTTTTTCTCACTCCAACAGAGAGAAAGAAAAAAAAATGGTACAGAAAAATAAAGCACACAAAAAGGGGAAAAGATAGCATAAAGTGGAAAAATTTATTATGATCCCCGTATTTGTGGTCCTTCCATAAGAATGCAACACTTGTATTTATTTTTTCTTTTTCTTTTTTTCTCTCTCCAATAGAGAGAGAAAGAAAAAGAAAAGAAAAGAAATGGTACAGAAAAAATAAAGCACACAAAAAGGGAAAAGATAGCACAAAGTGGAAAAATTTATTATGATTCCCGTATTTGTGGTCCTTCCAATAAGAATGCAACACTTGTATTTATTTTTTCTTTTTCTTTTTTTTCTTTTTTTCTCTGTCCAATAGAGAGAGAAAGCAAAAAAAAGAAATGGTACAGAAAAAATAAAGAACACAAAAAGTGGAAAAGATAGCACAAAGGGGAAAAATTTATTATGATCCCCGATTTTGTGGTCCTTCCAATAAGAATGCAACACTTGTATTTATTTTTTTTTCTTTTTTCTCTCTCCAATAGAGAGAGAAAGAAAAAAAAGAAATGGTACAGAAAAAATAAAGCACACAAAAAGGGGAAAAGATAGCACAAAGTGGAAAAATTTATTATGATTCCCGTATTTGTGGTCCTTCCAATAAGAATGCAACACTTGTATTTATTTTTTCTTTTTCTTTTTTTTCTTTTTTCTCTGTCCAATAGAGAGAGAAAGAAAAAAAAGAAAAAAAATGGTACAAAAAATAAAGCACACAAAAAGGGAAAAAGATAGCACAAAGTGGAAAAATTTATTATGATCCCCGTATTTGTGGTCCTTCCAATAAGAAAGCAACACTTGTATTTATTTTTTTTCTTTTTTTCTCTCTCCAATAGAGAGAGAAAGAAAAAAAAGAAATGGTACAGAAAAAATAAAGCACACAAAAAGGGGAAAAGATAGCACAAAGTGGAAAAATTTATTATGATCCACGTATTTGTGATCCTTCCAATAAGAATGGAACACTGGTTTTTATTTATTTTTTCTTTTTTTCTCTCTCCAATAGAGAGAGAAAGAAAAAAAAAGAAATGGTACAGAAAAAATAAAGCACACAAAAATGGGAAAAGATAGCACAAAGTGGAAAAATTTATTATGATTCTCATATTTGTGGTCCTACCAATAAGAATACAACACTTGTATTTAATTTTTTTTTTCTTTTTTTTTCTCTCTCCATTAGAGAGAAAAGAAAAAAAATGGAACGAGAAAAATAAAGCACACAAAAAAGGGGAAAAGATAGCACAAAGTGGAAAACTTTATTATGATCCACGTATTTGTGGTCCTTCCAATATGAATGCAACACTTGTATTTATTTTTTCTTTTACTTTTTCTCTCCAATAGAGGGAGAGAAAGAAAAGAAAAGAAAAAGAAATGGTACAGAAAAAATAAAACACACAAAAAGGGGAAAAGATAGCACAAAGTGGAAAAATTTATTATGACCCCCGTATTTGTGGTCCTTCCAATAAGAATGCAACACTTGTATTTATTTATTTTTTCTTTTTTTCTCTCTCCCATAGAGAGAAAAAGAAAAAAAAAGAAATGGTACAGAAAAAATAAAGCACACAAAAAGGGGAAAAGATAGCACAAAGTGGAAAAATTTATTATGATCCCCGTATTTGTGGTCCTTCTAATAAGAATGCAACACTTGTATTTATTTTTTCTTTTATTTTTTCTCTCCAATAGAGGGAGAGAAAGAAAAGAAAAGAAAAAGAAATGGTACAGAAAAAATAAAAACACACAAAAAGGGGAAAAGATAGCACAAAGTGGAAAAATTTATTATGATCCACGTATTTGTGGTCCTTTTAATAAGAATGCAACACTTGTATTTATTTTTTTTTCTTTTTTTTTCTCTCCCATAAAGAGACAGAAAAAAAAAGAAATGGTACAGAAAAAATAAAGCACACAAAAAGGGGAAAAGATAGCACAAAGTGGAAAAATTTATTATGATCCACGTATTTGTGGTCCTTCCAATAAGAATGCAACACTTGTATTTATTTTTTTTTCTTTTTTTCTCTCTCCCATAGAGAGACAGAAAAAAAAAGAAATGGTACAGAAAAATAAAAACAAACAAAAAGGGGAAAATATAGAACACAGTGGAAAAATTTATTATGATCCCCGTATTTGTGGTCCTTCCAATAAGAATGCAATATTTGTATTTATTTATTTTTCTTTTTCTTTTTTTCTCTCACAAATAGAGAGAGAAAGAAAAAAACGGTAAAAAAAAAATAAAACACACAAAAAGGGGAAAAGATAGCACAAAGTGGAAAAATTTATTATGATCCCCGTATTTGTGGTCCTTCCAATAAGAATGCAACACTTGTATTTATTTTTTTTCTTTTTTTCTATATCCAATAGAGAGAGAAAGAAAAAAAAAGAAATGGTACAGAAAAAATAAAGCACACAAAAAGGGGAAAAGATAGCACAAAGTGGAAAAATTTATTATGATCCCCGTATTTGTGGTCCTTCTAATAAGAATGCAACACTTGTATTTATTTTTTCTTTTATTCTTTCTCTCCAATAGAGGGAGAGAAAGAAAAGAAAAGAAAAAGAAATGGTACAGAAAAAATAAAAACACACAAAAAGGGGAAAAGATAGCACAAAGTGGAAAAATTTATTATGATCCACGTATTTGTGGTCCTTCCATTAAGAATGCAACACTTGTATTTTTTTTTTTCTTTTTTTCTCTCTCCCATAGAGAGACAGAAAAAAAAAGAAATGGTACAGAAAAAATAAAGCACACAAAAAGGGGAAAAGATAGCACAAAGTGGAAAAATTTATTATGATCCCCGTATTTGTGGTCCTTCCGATAAGAATGCAACACTTGTATTTATTTTTTCTTTTATTTTTTCTCTCCAATAGAGGGAGAGAAAGAAAAGAAAAAAAAAGAAATGGTACAGAAAAATAAAAACAAACAAAAAGGGGAAAATATAGAACACAGTGGAAAAATTTATTATGATCCCCGTATTTGTGGTCCTTCCAATAAGAATGCAATATTTGTATTTATTTATTTTTCTTTTTCTTTTTTTTCTCTCACAAATAGAGAGAGAAAGAAAAAAACGGTAAAAAAAAAAATAAAACACACAAAAAGGGGAAAAGATAGCACAAAGTGGAAAAATTTATTATGATCCCCGTATTTGTGGTCCTTCCAATAAGAATGCAACACTTGTATTTATTTATTTTTTCTTTTTTTCTCGCTCCCATAGAAAGAGAAAGAGAAAAAAAAGAAATGGTACAGAAAAAATAAAGCACACAAAAAGGGGAAAAGATAGCACAAAGTGGAAAAATTTATGATCCCCGTATTTGTGGTCCTTCTAATAAGAATGCAACACTTGTATTTATTTTTTCTTTTATTTTTTCTCTCCAATGGAGGGAGAGAAAGAAAAGAAAAGAAAAAGAAATGGTACAGAAAAAATAAAAACACACAAAAAGGGGAAAAGATAGCACAAAGTGGAAAAATTTATTATGATCCACGTATTTGTGGTCCTTCCATTAAGAATGCAACACTTGTATTTCTTTTTTTTTTCTTTTTTTCTCTCTCCCATAGAGAGACAGAAAAAAAAGAAATGGTACAGAAAAAATAAAGCACACAAAAAGGGGAAAAGATAGCACAAAGTGGAAAAATTTATTATGATCCCCGTATTTGTGGTCCTTCCAATAAGAATGCAACACTTGTATTTATTTTTTCTTTTATTTTTTCTCTCCAATAGAGGGAGAGAAAGAAAAGAAAAAAAAAGAAATGGTACAGAAAAATAAAAACAAACAAAAAGGGGAAAATATAGAACACAGTGGAAAAATTTATTATGATCCCCGTATTTGTGGTCCTTCCAATAAGAATGCAATATTTGTATTTATTTATTTTTCTTTTTCTTTTTTTCTCTCACAAATAGAGAGAGAAAGAAAAAAACGGTAAAAAAAAAATAAAACACACAAAAAGGGGAAAAGATAGCACAAAGTGGAAAAATTTATTATGATCCCCGTATTTGTGGTCCTTCCAATAAGAATGCAACACTTGTATTTATTTTTTTTTTCTTTTTTTCTCTCTCCCATAGAGAGAGAAAGAAAAAAAAGAAATGGTACAGAAAAAATAAAGCACACAAAAAGGGGAAAAGATAGCACAAAGTGGAAAAATTTATTATGATCCACGTATTTGTGGTCCTTCCAATAAGAATGCAACACTTGTATTTTTTTTTCCTTTTATTTTTTCTTTTTTTCTCTCTCTAATAGAGAGAGAAAGAAAAGAAAAGAAATGGTACAGAAAAATAAAACACACAAAAGGGGAAAAGATAGCACAATGTGAAAAAAATTTTTATGATCCCCATATTTGTTGTCCTTCCAATAAGAATGCAACACTTGTATTTATTTTTTTTTCTTTTTTTCTCACTCGAATAGAGAGAAAGAAAAAAAAAAGGAAATGGTACAGAAAAAATAAAGCACACAAAAAGGGGAAAAGATAACACACAGTGGAAAAATTTATTATGATCCCCGTATTTGTGGTACTTCCAATAAGAATGCAATACTTGTATTTATTTATTTATTTATTTTTTCACTCCAATAGAGGGAGAGAAAGAAAAGAAAAAAAAAAGAAATGGTACAGAAAAAATAAAAACACACAAAAAGGGGAAAATATAGAACAAAGTGGAAAAATTTATTATGATCCCCGTATATGTGGTCCTTCCAATAAGAATGCAACACTTGTATTTATTTATTTTTCTTTTTCTTTTTTTTTCTCTCACAAATAGAGAGAGAAAGAAAAAAATGGTAAAAAAAAATAAAACACACAAAAAGGGGAAAAGATAGCACAAAGTGGAAAAATTTATTATGATCCCCGTATTTGTGGTCCTTCCAATAAGAATGCAACACTTGTATTTATTTTTTCTTTTATTTTTTCTCTCCAATAGAGGGAGAGAAAGAAAAGAAAAAAAAAGAAATGGTACAGAAAAATAAAAACAAACAAAAAGGGGAAAATATAGAACACAGTGGAAAAATTTATTATGATCCCCGTATTTGTGGTCCTTCCAATAAGAATGCAATATTTGTATTTATTTATTTTTCTTTTTCTTTTTTTTCTCTCACAAATAGAGAGAGAAAGAAAAAAACGGTAAAAAAAAAAAATAAAACACACAAAAAGGGGAAAAGATAGCACAAAGTGGAAAAATTTATTATGATCCCCGTATTTGTGGTCCTTCCAATAAGAATGCAACACTTGTATTTATTTATTTTTTCTTTTTTTCTCTCTCCAATAGAGAGAGAAAGAAAAAAAAAAAAAGAAATGGTACAGAAAAAATAAAGCACACAAAAGGGGAAAAGATAGCACAAAGTGGAAAAATTTATTATGATCCCCGTATTTGTGGTCCTTCTAATAAGAATGCAACACTTGTATTTATTTTTTCTTTTATTTTTTCTCTAATAGAGAAAGAAAAGAAAAGAAAAAGAAATGGTACAGAAAAAATAAAAACACACAAAAAGGGGAAAAGATAGCACAAAGTGGAAAAATTTATTATGATCCACGTATTTGTGGTCCTTCCAATAAGAATGCAACACTTGTATTTCTTTTTTCTTTTTTTCTCTCTCCAATAGAGAGAGAGAGAAAAAAAGAAATGGTACAGAAAAAATAAAGCACACAAAAAGGGGAAAAGATAGCACAAAGTGGAAAAATTTATTATGATCCCCGTATTTGTGGTCCTTCCAATAAGAATGCAACACTTGTATTTATTTTTTCTTATTTTTTTTTCTCTCCAATAGAGAGAGAAAGAAAAGAAAAGAAAAGAAATGGTACAGAAAAAAAAAAACAAACAAAAAGGGGAAAATATAGAACACAGTGGAAAAATTTATTATGATCCCCGTATTTGTGGTCCTTCCAATAAGAATGCAATATTTGTATTTATTTATTTTTCTTTTTCTTTTTTTCTCTCACAAATAGAGAGAGAAAGAAAAAAACGGTAAAAAAAAAATAAAACACACAAAAAGGGGAAAAGATAGCACAAAGTGGAAAAATTTATTATGATCCCCGTATTTGTGGTCCTTCCAATAAGAATGCAACACTTGTATTTATTTTTTTTTTCTTTTTTCTCTCTCCAATAGAGAGAGAAAAAAAAAAAAAGAAATGGTACAGAAAAAATAAAGCACACAAAAAGGGGAAAAGATAGCACAAAGTGGAAAATTTTATTATGATCCACGTATTTGTGGTCCTTCCAATAAGAATGCAACACTTGTATTTTTTTTTCCTTTTATTTTTTCTTTTTTCTCTCTAATAGAGAGAGAAAGAAAAAAATAGTAATGGTACAGAAAAAATAAAGTACACAAATAGGGGAAAAGATAGCACAATGTGGAAAAATTTATTATGATCCCAGTATTTGTGGTCCTTCCAATAAGAATGCAACACTTGTATTTATTTTTTTTTCTTTTTTTTTCTCTCCAATAAAGAGAGAAAGAAAGAAAAAGGAAATGGTACAGAAAAAATAAAGCACACAAAAAGGGGAAAAGATAACACAAAGTGGAAAAATTTATTATGATCCCCGTATTTGTGGTACTTCCAATAAGAATGCAACACTTGTATTTATTTATTTATTTATTTTTTCTCTCCAATAGAGGGACAGAAAGAAAAGGAAAAAAAAAAAAAAAATGGTACAGAAAAAATAAAAACACACAAAAAGGGGAAAATATAGAACAAAGTGGAAAAATTTATTATGATCCCCGTATTTGTGGTCCTTCCAATAAGAATGCAACACTTGTATTTATTTATTTTTCTTTTTCTTTTTTTTCTCTCACAAATAGAGAGAGAAAAAAAAACGGTAAAAAAAAAAATAAAACACACAAAAAGGGGAAAAGATAGCACAAAGTGGAAAAAATTATTATGATCCCCGTATTTGTGGTCCTTCCAATAAGAATGCAACACTTGTATTTATTTTTTTTTCTTTTTTTCTCACTCCAATAGAGAGAGAAAGAAAAAAAAAGAAATGGTACAGAAAAATAAAGCACACAAAAAGGGGAAAAGATAGCACAAAGTGGAAAAATTTATTATGATCCACGTATTTGTGGTCCTTCCAATAAGAATGCAACACTTGTATTTATTTATTTTTTTATTTTTTTATTTTTTTCTCTCTCTAATAGAGAGAGAAATAAAAAAAAAGAAATGGTACAGAAAAATAAAACACACAAAAAGGGGAAAAGATAGCACAAAGTGGAAAAATTTATTATGATCCCCATATTTGTGGTCCTTCCAATAAGAATGCAACACTTGTATTTATTTATTTTTCTTTTTCTTTTTTTTCTCTCACAAATAGAGAGAGAAAGAAAAAAAATGGTAAAAAAAAATAAAACACACAAAAAGGGGAAAAGATAGCACAAAGTGGAAAAAATTATTATGATCCCCGTATTTGTGGTCCTTCCAATAAGAATGCAACACTTGTATTTATTTATTTTTTATTTTTTTAATTTTTCTCTCTCTAATAGAGAGAGAGTAAAGAAAAAACGTTACAGAAAAAATAAAAACACACAAAAAGGGGAAAATATACTACAAAGTGAAAAAATTTATTATGATCCCCGTATTTGTGGTCCTTCCAATAAGAATGCAACACTTGTATTTATTTATTTTTTATTTTTTTCTCTTCAATAGAGAGAGAAAGAAAAGAAAAGAAAAGAAATGGTACAGAAAAAATAAAGCACACAAAAAGGGGAAAAGATAGCACAAAGTGGAAAAATTTATTATGATCCCCGTATTTGTGGTCCTTCCAATAAAAATGCAACACTTGTACTTTTATTTTTTTATTTGTTTCTCTCTCCAATAGAGAGAGAAAGAAAAGAAAAGAAATGGTACAGAAAAAATAAAGCACACAAAAAGGGGAAAAGATAGCACAATGTGGAAAAATTTATTATGATCCCCATATTTGTGGTCCTTCCAATAAGAATGCAACACCTGTATATATTTTTTTTTTCTTTTTTTCTCACTCCAATAGAGAGAAAGAAAAAAAAAGAAATGGTACAGAAAAAATAAAGCACACAAAAAGGGGAAAAGATAGCACAAAGTGGAAAAATTTATTATGATCCCCGTATTTTTGGTCCTTCCAATAAGAATGCAACACTTGTATTTATTTTTCCTTTTATTTTTTCTTTTTTCTCTCTCCAATAGAGAGAGAAAGAAAAAAAATGGTACAAAAAAATAAAGCACACAAAAAGGGGAAAAGATAGCACAATGTGGAAAAATTTATTATGATTCCCATATTTGTGGACCTTCCAATAAGAATGCAACACTTGTATTCTTTTTTTCTTTTTTTCTCTCTCCCAATAGAGAGAGAAAGAAAAAAAAAAAGAAATGGTACAGAAAAAATAAAGCACACAAAAAGGGGAAAAGATAGCACAAAGTGGAAAAATTTATTATGATCCCCGTATTTGTGGTCCTTCCAATAAGAATGCAACACTTGTATTTATTTTTTTTTTATTTTTTCTCTCAAATAGAGAGAGAGAAAGAAAAGAAAAGAAAAGAAATGGTACAGAAAAAATAAAAACACACAAAAAGGGGAAAATATAGCACAAAGTGGAAAAATTTATTATGATCCCCGTATTTGTGGTCCTTCCAATAAGAATGCAACACTTGTATTTATTTTTTTTTTTTTTTTTCTCTCTCTCACATAGAGAGAGAAAGAAAAAAAAAGAAATGGTACAGAAAAAATAAAGCACACAAAAAGGGGAAAAGATAGCACAAAGTGGAAAAATTTATTATGATCCCCGTATTTGTGGTCCTTCCAATAAGAATGCAACAAAATGGTACAGAAAAAATAAAGCACACAAAAAGGGGAAAAGATAGCACAAAGTGAAAAAATTTATTATGATCCACGTATTTGTGGTCCTTCCAATAAGAATGCAACACTTGTATTTATTTTTTTTTCTTTTTTTCTCTCTCCCATAGAGCGAGAAAGAAAAAAAAAGAAATGGTACAGAAAAAATAAAGCACACAAAAAGGGGAAAAGATAGTACAAAGTGGAAAAATTTATTATGATCCCCGTATTTGTGGTCCTTCCAATAAGAATGCAACACTTGTACTTATTTTTTCTTTTATTTTTTCTTTTTTTCTCTTTCCAATAGAGAGAGAAAGAAAAGAAAAGAAATGGTACAGAAAAAATAAAGCACACAAAAAGGGGAAAAGATAGCACAACGTAGAAAAATTTATTATGATCCCCATATTTGTAGTCCTTCCAATAAGAATGCAACACTTGTATTTATTTTTTTTTCTTTTTTCTCACTCCAATAGAGAGAAAGAAAAAAAAAGAAATGGTACAGAAAAAATAAAGCACACAAAAAGGGGAAAAGATAGCACAAAGTGGAAAAATTTATTATGATCCCCGTATTTTTGGTCCTTCCAATAAGAATGCAACACTTGTATTTATTTTTTTATTTTTTTTCTCTCTGAAATAGAGAGCGAGAAAGAAAAAAAAAGAAATTGTACAGAAAAATAAAGCACACAAAAAGGGGAAAAGATAGCACAAAGTGGAAAAATTTATTATTATCCCCGTATTTGTGGTCCTTCCAATAAAAATGCAACACTTGTATTTATTTTTTCTTTTATTTTTTCTTTTTTTCTCTCTCCAATAGAGAGAGAAAGAAAAGAAAAGAAATGGTACAGAAAAAATAAAGCACACAAAAAGGGGAAAAGATAGCACAATGTGGAAAAATTTATTGTGATCCCCATATTTGAGGTCCTTCCAATAAGAATGCAACACCTGTATATATTTTTTTTTCTTTTTTTCTCACTCGAATAGAGAGAAAGAAAAAAAAAGAAATGGTACAGAAAAAATAAAGCACACAAAAAGGGGGAAAGATAGCACAAAGTGGAAAAATTTATTATGATCCCCGTATTTTTGGTCCTTCCAATAAGAATGCAACACTTGTATTTAATTTTTTTTTCTCTCTCCAATAGAGAGAGAAAGAAAAGAAAAGAAAAGAAATTGTACAGAAAAAATAAAAACACACAAAAAGGGGAAAATATAGCACAAAGTGGAAAAATTTATTGTGATCCCCGTATTTGTGGTCCTTCCAATAAGAATGCAACACTTGTATTTATTTTTTTATTTTTTTTTTCTCTGCAATAGAGAGAGAGAGAAAGAAAAGAAAAAAAAAAGAAATGGTACAGAAAAAATAAAGCACACAAAAAGGGGAAAAGATAGCACAAAGTGAAAAAATTTATTATGATCCACGTATTTGTGGTCCTTCCAATAAGAATGCAACACTTGTATATATTTTTTTTTCTTTTTTTCTCTCTCCCATAGAGAGAGAAAGAAAAAAAAAGAAATGGTACAGAAAAAATAAAGCACACAAAAAGGGGGAAAGATAGCACAAAGTGGAAAAATTTATTATGATCCCCGTATTTTTGGTCCTTCCAATAAGAATGCAACACTTGTATTTAATTTTTTTTTCTCTCTCCAATAGAGAGAGAAAGAAAAGAAAAGAAAAGAAATTGTACAGAAAAAATAAAAACACACAAAAAGGGGAAAATATAGCACAAAGTGGAAAAATTTATTGTGATCCCCGTATTTGTGGTCCTTCCAATAAGAATGCAACACTTGTATTTATTTTTTTATTTTTTTTTTCTCTGCAATAGAGAGAGAGAAAGAAAAGAAAAAAAAAGAAATGGTACAGAAAAAATAAAGCACACAAAAAGGGGAAAAGATAGCACAAAGTGAAAAAATTTATTATGATCCACGTATTTGTGGTCCTTCCAATAAGAATGCAACACTTGTATATATTTTTTTTTCTTTTTTTTCTCTCTCCCATAGAGAGAGAAAGAAAAAAAAAGAAATGGTACAGAAAAAATAAAGCACACAAAAAGGGGGAAAGATAGCACAAAGTGGAAAAATTTATTATGATCCCCGTATTTTTGGTCCTTCCAATAAGAATGCAACACTTGTATTTAATTTTTTTTTCTCTCTCCAATAGAGAGAGAAAGAAAAGAAAAGAAAAGAAATTGTACAGAAAAAATAAAAACACACAAAAAGGGGAAAATATAGCACAAAGTGGAAAAATTTATTGTGATCCCCGTATTTGTGGTCCTTCCAATAAGAATGCAACACTTGTATTTATTTTTTTATTTTTTTTTTTCTCTGCAATAGAGAGAGAGAAAGAAAAGAAAAAAAAAAGAAATGGTACAGAAAAAATAAAGCACACAAAAAGGGGAAAAGATAGCATTATGATCCCTGTATTTGTGGTCCTTCTAATAAGCAACACTTGTATATATTTTTTATATATAAAGCACACAAAAAGGGGAAAAGATAGCACAAAGTTTTATTATGATCCCCGTATTTTGGTCCTTCCAATAAGAATGAACACTTGTATTTATTTTTTTTTTTTTTTTCTTTTTTCTCCAATAGAGAGAGAAAAAAGAAAAAAAAAAAATAAAGCACACAAAAAGAAATGGTACAGAAAAAATAAAGCACACAAAAAGGGGAAAAGATAGCACAAAGTGGAAAAATTTATTATGATCCCCGTATTTGTGGTCCTTCCAATAAGAATGCAACACTTGTATTTATTTTTTTTTTTTCTTTTTTTCTCTCTCCAATAGAGAGAGAAAGAAAAGAAAAGAAATGGTACAGAAAAAATAAAGCACACAAAAAGGGGAAAAGATAGCACAATGTGGAAAAATTTATTGTGATCCCCATATTTGTGGTCCTTCCAATAAGAATGCAACACCTGTATATATTTTTTTTTCTTTTTTTCTCACTCGAATAGAGAGAAAGAAAAAAAAAAAGAAATGGTACAGAAAAAATAAAGCACACAAAAAGGGGGAAAGATAGCACAAAGTGGAAAAATTTATTATGATCCCCGTATTTTTTGTCCTTCCAATAAGAATGCAACACTTGTATTTAATTATTTTTTTCTCTCTCCAATAGAGAGAGAAAGAAAAGAAAAGAAAAGAAATTGTACAGAAAAAATAAAAAAACACAAAAAGGGGAAAATATAGCACAAAGTGGAAAAATTTATTGTGATCCCCGTATTTGTGGTCCTTCCAATAAGAATGCAACACTTGTATTTATTTATTTTTTCTTTTTTTTCTCTCCCATAGAGAGAGAAAGAAAAAAAAAGAAATGGTACAGAAAAAATAAAGCACACAAAAAGGGGAAAAGATAGCACAAAGTGGAAAAATTTATTATGATCCCCGTATTTGTGGTCCTTCCAATAAGAATGCAACACTTGTACTTATTTTTTCTTTTATTTTTTCTTTTTTTCTCTTTCCAATAGAGAGAGAAAGAAAAGAAAAGAAATGGTACAGAAAAAATAAAGCACACAAAAATGGGGAAAAGATAGCACAATGTAGAAAAATTTATTATGATCCACGTATTTGTGGTCCTTCCAATAAGAATGCAACACTTGTATTTATTTTTTTTTCTTTTTTTCTCTCTCCCATAGAGAGAGAAAGAAAAAAAAGAAATGGTACAGAAAAAATAAAGCACACAAAAAGGGGAAAAGATAGTACAAAGTGGAAAAATTTATTATGATCTCCGTATTTGTGGTCCTTCCAATAAGAATGCAACACTTGTACTTATTTTTTCTTTTATTTTTTCTTTTTTTCTCTTTCCAATAGAGAGAGAAAGAAAAGAAAAGAAATGGTACAGAAAAAATAAAGCACACAAAAAGGGGAAAAGATAGCACAACGTAGAAAAATTTATTATGATCCCCATATTTGTAGTCCTTCCAATAAGAATGCAACACTTGTATTTATTTTTTTTTCTTTTTTCTCACTCCAATAGAGAGAAAGAAAAAAAAAAAATGAAATGGTACAGAAAAAATAAAGCACACAAAAAGGGGAAAAGATAGCACAAAGTGGAAAAATTTATTATGATCCCCGTATTTTTGGTCCTTCCAATAAGAATGCAACACTTGTATTTATTTTTTTATTTTTTTTCTCTCTGCAATAGAGAGAGAGAAAGAAAAAAAAAGAAATGGTACAGAAAAAATAAAGCACACAAAAAGGGGAAAAGATAGCACAAAGTGGAAAAATTTATTATTATCCCCGTATTTGTGGTCCTTCCAATAAAAATGCAACACTTGTATTTATTTTTTCTTTTATTTTTTCTTTTTTTCTCTCCAATAGAGA
>NW_026896457.1:0-22810 GCF_033153095.1 Gastrolobium bilobum | reverse complement strand
TTACTTTTTTTCCATGTAGTGAACAAAATATGTATGTTTGAATTTCTTTTCTCACACTAGAGGATTCTTTCCGTTTTAATGTAAAAAAAACTTTTGAAAATTAGCTGAGGTGTCGCATTCTCCTTAAATCTCAGATTTCTGTTCACACTAGAGGATGTCTTGAAAACTTACTTCTTTCCTTGTAGTGAACAAAATATGTATGTTTGAATTTCTGTTCACACTAAAGGATTCTTTCCGTTTTAATGTAAAAAAAACTTTTGAAAATTAGCTGAGGTGTCGCATTCTCCGTAAATCTCAACTTTCTGTTCACACTAGAGGATGTCTTGAAAACTTACTTCTTTTCCATGTAGTGAACAAAATATGTATGTTTGAATTTTTGTTCACACTAGAGGATTCTTTCCGTTTTAATGTAAAAAAAACTTTTGAAAATTAGCTGAGGTGTCGCATTCTCCTTAAATCTCAGCTTTCTTTTCACACTAGAGGATGTCTTGAAAACTTACTTCTTTTCCTGGCAGTGAACAAAATATGTATGTTTGAATTTCTGTTCACACTAGAGGATTCTTTCCGTTTTAATGTAAAAAAAACTTTTGAAAATTAGCTGAGGTGTCGCATTCTCCTTAAATCTCAACTTTCTGTTCACACTAGAGGATGTCTTGAAAACTTACTTCTTTTCCATGTAGTGAACAAAATATGTATGTTTGAATTTCTGTTCACACTAGAGGATTCTTTCCGTTTTAATGTAAAAAAAACTTTTGAAAATTAGCTGAGGTGTCGCATTCTCCTTAAATCTCAGATTTCTGTTCACACTAGAGGATGTCTTGAAAACTTACTTTTTTTCCATGTAGTGAACAAAATATGTATGTTTGAATTTCTTTTCAGACTAGAGGATTCTTTCCGTTTTAATGTAAAAAAAACTTTTGAAAATTAGCTGAGGTGTCGCATTCTCCTTAAAGCTCAGCTTTCTTTTCACACTAGAGGATGTCTTGAAAACTTACTTCTTTTCCTAGTAGTGAACAAAATATGTATGTTTGAATTTCTGTTCACACTAGAGGATTCTTTCCGTTTTAATGTAAAAAAAGCTTTTGAAAATTAGCTGAGGTGTCGCATTCTCCTTAAATCTCAGATTTCTGTTCACACTAGAGGATGTCTTGAAAACTTACTTCTTTCCTTGTAGTGAACAAAATATGTATGTTTGAATTTCTGTTCACACTAAAGGATTCTTTCCGTTTTAATGTAAAAAAAACTTTTGAAAATTAGCTGAGGTGTCGCATTCTCCGTAAATCTCAACTTTCTGTTCACACTAGAGGATGTCTTGAAAACTTACTTCTTTTCCATGTAGTGAACAAAATATGTATGTTTGAATTTTTGTTCACACTAGAGGATTCTTTCCGTTTTAATGTAAAAAAAACTTTTGAAAATTAGCTGAGGTGTCGCATTCTCCTTAAATCTCAGCTTTCTTTTCACACTAGAGGATGTCTTGAAAACTTACTTCTTTTCCTGGCAGTGAACAAAATATGTATGTTTGAATATCTGTTCACACTAGAGGATTCTTTCCGTTTTAATGTAAAAAAAACTTTTGAAAATTAGCTGAGGTGTCGCATTCTCCTTAAATCTCAACTTTCTGTTCACACTAGAGGATGTCTTGAAAACTTACTTCTTTTCCATGTAGTGAACAAAATATGTATGTTTGAATTTCTGTTCACACTAGAGGATTCTTTCCGTTTTAATGTAAAAAAAACTTTTGAAAATTAGCTGAGGTGTCGCATTCTCCTTAAATCTCAGATTTCTGTTCACACTAGAGGATGTCTTGAAAACTTACTTTTTTTCCATGTAGTGAACAAAATATGTATGTTTGAATTTCTTTTCAGACTAGAGGATTCTTTCCGTTTTAATGTAAAAAAAACTTTTGAAAATTAGCTGAGGTGTCGCATTCTCCTTAAAGCTCAGCTTTCTTTTCACACTAGAGGATGTCTTGAAAACTTACTTCTTTTCCTAGTAGTGAACAAAATATGTATGTTTGAATTTCTGTTCACACTAGAGGATTCTTTCCGTTTTAATGTAAAAAAAGCTTTTGAAAATTAGCTGAGGTGTCGCATTCTCCTTAAATCTCAGATTTCTGTTCACACTAGAGGATGTCTTGAAAACTTACTTCTTTCCTTGTAGTGAACAAAATATGTATGTTTGAATTTCTGTTCACACTAAAGGATTCTTTCCGTTTTAATGTAAAAAAAACTTTTGAAAATTAGCTGAGGTGTCGCATTCTCCGTAAATCTCAACTTTCTGTTCACACTAGAGGATGTCTTGAAAACTTACTTCTTTTCCATGTAGTGAACAAAATATGTATGTTTGAATTTTTGTTCACACTAGAGGATTCTTTCCGTTTTAATGTAAAAAAAACTTTTGAAAATTAGCTGAGGTGTCGCATTCTCCTTAAATCTCAGCTTTCTTTTCACACTAGAGGATGTCTTGAAAACTTACTTCTTTTCCTATAGTGAACAAAATATGTATGTTTGAATTTCTGTTCACACTAGAGGATTCTTTCCGTTTTAATGTAAAAAAAACTTTTGAAAATTAGCTGAGGTGTCGCATTCTCCTTAAATCTCAGCTTTCTGTTCACACTAGAGGATGTCTTGAAAACTTACTTCTTTTCCTTGTAGTGAACAAAATATGTATGTTTGAATTTCTGTTCACACTAGAGGATTCTTTCCGTTTTAATGTAAAAAAAACTTTTGAAAATTAGCTGAGGTGTCGCATTCTCCTTAAATCTCAACTTTCTGTTCACACTAGAGGATGTCTTGAAAACTTACTTCTTTTCCATGTAGTGAACAAAATATGTATGTTTGAATTTCTGTTCACACTAGAGGATTCTTTCCGTTTTAATGTAAAAAAAACTTTTGAAAATTAGCTGAGGTGTCGCATTCTCCTTAAATCTCAGCTTTCTTTTCACACTAGAGGATGTCTTGAAAACTTACTTCTTTTCCTGGCAGTGAACAAAATATGTATGTTTGAATTTCTGTTCACACTAGAGGATTCTTTCCGTTTTAATGTAAAAAAAACTTTTGAAAATTAGCTGAGGTGTCGCATTCTCCTTAAATCTCAACTTTCTGTTCACACTAGAGGATGTCTTGAAAACTTACTTCTTTTCCATGTAGTGAACAAAATATGTATGTTTGAATTTCTGTTCACACTAGAGGATTCTTTCCGTTTTAATGTAAAAAAAACTTTTGAAAATTAGCTGAGGTGTCGCATTCTCCTTAAATCTCAGCTTTCTGTTCACACTAGAGGATGTCTTGAAAACTTACTTTTTTTCCATGTAGTGAACAAAATATGTATGTTTGAATTTCTTTTCAGACTAGAGGATTCTTTCCGTTTTAATGTAAAAAAAACTTTTGAAAATTAGCTGAGGTGTCGCATTCTCCTTAAAGCTCAGCTTTCTTTTCACACTAGAGGATGTCTTGAAAACTTACTTCTTTTCCTAGTAGTGAACAAAATATGTATGTTTGAATTTCTGTTCACACTAGAGGATTCTTTCCGTTTTAATAAAAAAAGCTTTTGAAAATTAGCTGAGGTGTCGCATTCTCCTTAAATCTCAGATTTCTGTTCACACTAGAGGATGTCTTGAAAACTTACTTCTTTCCTTGTAGTGAACAAAATATGTATGTTTGAATTTCTGTTCACACTAAAGGATTCTTTCCGTTTTAATGTAAAAAAAACTTTTGAAAATTAGCTGAGGTGTCGCATTCTCCGTAAATCTCAACTTTCTGTTCACACTAGAGGATGTCTTGAAAACTTACTTCTTTTCCATGTAGTGAACAAAATATGTATGTTTGAATTTTTGTTCACACTAGAGGATTCTTTCCGTTTTAATGTAAAAAAAACTTTTGAAAATTAGCTGAGGTGTCGCATTCTCCTTAAATCTCAGCTTTCTTTTCACACTAGAGGATGTCTTGAAAACTTACTTCTTTTCCTGGCAGTGAACAAAATATGTATGTTTGAATTTCTGTTCACACTAGAGGATTCTTTCCGTTTTAATGTAAACTTTTGAAAATTAGCTGAGGTGTTGCATTCTCCTTAAATCTCAACTTTCTGTTCACACTAGAGGATGTCTTGAAAACTTACTTCTTTTCCATGTAGTGAACAAAATATGTATGTTTG
Organism: Gastrolobium bilobum; assembly: GCF_033153095.1. Classification (NCBI taxonomy): domain Eukaryota; kingdom Viridiplantae; phylum Streptophyta; class Magnoliopsida; order Fabales; family Fabaceae; genus Gastrolobium; species Gastrolobium bilobum. The sequence goes on along the minus strand of NW_026896457.1, from coordinate 18,655 downwards.
AATTTCTGTTCACACTAGAGGATTCTTTCCGTTTTAATGTAAAAAAAACTTTTGAAAATTAGCTGAGGTGTCGCATTCTCCTTAAATCTCAGCTTTCTGTTCACACTAGAGGATGTCTTGAAAACTTACTTCTTTTCCTTGTAGTGAACAAAATATGTATGTTTGAATTTCTGTTCACACTAGAGGATTCTTTCCGTTTTAATGTAAAAAAAACTTTTGAAAATTAGCTGAGGTGTCGCATTCTCCTGTTTCACACTAGAGGATGTCTTTTACTTCTTTTCCTAGTAGTGAACAAAATATGTATGTTTGAATTTCTGTTCACACTAGAGGATTCTTTCCGTTTTAATGTAAAAAAAGCTTTTGAAAATTAGCTGAGGTGTCGCATTCTCCTTAAATCTCAGATTTCTGTTCACACTAGAGGATGTCTTGAAAACTTACTTCTTTCCTTGTAGTGAACAAAATATGTATGTTTGAATTTCTGTTCACACTAAAGGATTCTTTCCGTTTTAATGTAAAAAAAACTTTTGAAAATTAGCTGAGGTGTCGCATTCTCCGTAAATCTCAACTTTCTGTTCACACTAGAGGATGTCTTGAAAACTTACTTCTTTTCCATGTAGTGAACAAAATATGTATGTTTGAATTTTTGTTCACACTAGAGGATTCTTTCCGTTTTAATGTAAAAAAAACTTTTGAAAATTAGCTGAGGTGTCGCATTCTCCTTAAATCTCAGCTTTCTTTTCACACTAGAGGATGTCTTGAAAACTTACTTCTTTTCCTGGCAGTGAACAAAATATGTATGTTTGAATTTCTGTTCACACTAGAGGATTCTTTCCGTTTTAATGTAAAAAAAACTTTTGAAAATTAGCTGAGGTGTCGCATTCTCCTTAAATCTCAACTTTCTGTTCACACTAGAGGATGTCTTGAAAACTTACTTCTTTTCCATGTAGTGAACAAAATATGTATGTTTGAATTTCTGTTCACACTAGAGGATTCTTTCCGTTTTAATGTAAAAAAAACTTTTGAAAATTAGCTGAGGTGTCGCATTCTCCTTAAATCTCAGCTTTCTGTTCACACTAGAGGATGTCTTGAAAACTTACTTTTTTTCCATGTAGTGAACAAAATATGTATGTTTGAATTTCTTTTCAGACTAGAGGATTCTTTCCGTTTTAATGTAAAAAAAACTTTTGAAAATTAGCTGAGGTGTCGCATTCTCCTTAAAGCTCAGCTTTCTTTTCACACTAGAGGATGTCTTGAAAACTTACTTCTTTTCCTAGTAGTGAACAAAATATGTATGTTTGAATTTCTGTTCACACTAGAGGATTCTTTCCGTTTTAATGTAAAAAAAGCTTTTGAAAATTAGCTGAGGTGTCGCATTCTCCTTAAATCTCAGATTTCTGTTCACACTAGAGGATGTCTTGAAAACTTACTTCTTTCCTTGTAGTGAACAAAATATGTATGTTTGAATTTCTGTTCACACTAAAGGATTCTTTCCGTTTTAATGTAAAAAAAACTTTTGAAAATTAGCTGAGGTGTCGCATTCTCCGTAAATCTCAACTTTCTGTTCACACTAGAGGATGTCTTGAAAACTTACTTCTTTTCCATGTAGTGAACAAAATATGTATGTTTGAATTTTTGTTCACACTAGAGGATTCTTTCCGTTTTAATGTAAAAAAAACTTTTGAAAATTAGCTGAGGTGTCGCATTCTCCTTAAATCTCAGCTTTCTTTTCACACTAGAGGATGTCTTGAAAACTTACTTCTTTTCCTGGCAGTGAACAAAATATGTATGTTTGAATTTCTGTTCACACTAGAGGATTCTTTCCGTTTTAATGTAAAAAAAACTTTTGAAAATTAGCTGAGGTGTTGCATTCTCCTTAAATCTCAACTTTCTGTTCACACTAGAGGATGTCTTGAAAACTTACTTCTTTTCCATGTAGTGAACAAAATATGTATGTTTGAATTTCTGTTCACACTAGAGGATTCTTTCCGTTTTAATGTAAAAAAAACTTTTGAAAATTAGCTGAGGTGTCGCATTCTCCTTAAATCTCAGATTTCTGTTCACACTAGAGGATGTCTTGAAAACTTACTTCTTTTCCTTGTAGTGAACAAAATATGTATGTTTGAATTTTTGTTCACACTAGAGGATTCTTTCCGTTTTAATGTAAAAAAAACTTTTGAAAATTAGCTGAGGTATCGCATTCTCCTTAAATCTCAACTTTCTGTTCACACTAGAGGATGTCTTGAAAACTTACTTCTTTTCCATGTAGTGAACAAAATATGTATGTTTGAATTTCTGTTCACACTAGAGGATTCTTTCCGTTTTAATGTAAAAAAAACTTTTGAAAATTAGCTGAGGTGTCGCATTCTCCTTAAATCTCAGCTTTCTTTTCACACTAGAGGATGTCTTGAAAACTTACTTCTTTTCCTAGTAGTGAACAAAATATGTATGTTTGAATTTCTGTTCACACTAGAGGATTCTTTCCGTTTTAATGTAAAAAAAACTTTTGAAAATTAGCTGAGGTGTCGCATTCTCCTTAAATCTCAGCTTTCTGTTCACACTAGAGGATGTCTTGAAAACTTACTTCTTTTCCTTGTAGTGAACAAAATATGTATGTTTGAATTTCTGTTCACACTAGAGGATTCTTTCCGTTTTAATGTAAAAAAAACTTTTGAAAATTAGCTGAGGTGTCGCATTCTCCTTAAATCTCAACTTTCTGTTCACACTAGAGGATGTCTTGAAAACTTACTTCTTTTCCATGTAGTGAACAAAATATGTATGTTTGAATTTCTGTTCACACTAGAGGATTCTTTCCGTTTTAATGTAAAAAAAACTTTTGAAAATTAGCTGAGGTGTCGCATTCTCCTTAATCTCAGCTTTCTTTTCACACTAGAGGATGTCTTGAAAACTTACTTCTTTTCCTTGCAGTGAACAAAATATGTATGTTTGAATTTCTGTTCACACTAGAGGATTCTTTCCGTTTTAATGTAAAAAAAACTTTTGAAAATTAGCTGAGGTGTCGCATTCTCCTTAAATCTCAACTTTCTGTTCACACTAGAGGATGTCTTGAAAACTTACTTCTTTTCCATGTAGTGAACAAAATATGTATGTTTGAATTTCTGTTCACACTAGAGGATTCTTTCCGTTTTAATGTAAAAAAAACTTTTGAAAATTAGCTGAGGTGTCGCATTCTCCTTAAATCTCAGCTTTCTGTTCACACTAGAGGATGTCTTGAAAACTTACTTTTTTTCCATGTAGTGAACAAAATATGTATGTTTGAATTTCTTTTCAGACTAGAGGATTCTTTCCGTTTTAATGTAAAAAAAACTTTTGAAAATTAGCTGAGGTGTCGCATTCTCCTTAAAGCTCAGCTTTCTTTTCACACTAGAGGATGTCTTGAAAACTTACTTCTTTTCCTAGTAGTGAACAAAATATGTATGTTTGAATTTCTGTTCACACTAGAGGATTCTTTCCGTTTTAATGTAAAAAAAGCTTTTGAAAATTAGCTGAGGTGTCGCATTCTCCTTAAATCTCAGATTTCTGTTCACACTAGAGGATGTCTTGAAAACTTACTTCTTTCCTTGTAGTGAACAAAATATGTATGTTTGAATTTCTGTTCACACTAAAGGATTCTTTCCGTTTTAATGTAAAAAAAAACTTTTGAAAATTAGCTGAGGTGTCGCATTCTCCGTAAATCTCAACTTTCTGTTCACACTAGAGGATGTCTTGAAAACTTACTTCTTTTCCATGTAGTGAACAAAATATGTATGTTTGAATTTTTGTTCACACTAGAACAAAATATGTATGTTTGAATTTCTGTTCACACTAGAGGATTCTTTCCGTTTTAATGTAAAAAAAACTTTTGAAAATTAGCTGAGGTGTCGCATTCTCCTTAAATCTCAACTTTCTGTTCACACTAGAGGATGTCTTGAAAACTTACTTCTTTTCCATGTAGTGAACAAAATATGTATGTTTGAATTTCTGTTCACACTAGAGGATTCTTTCCGTTTTAATGTAAAAAAAACTTTTGAAAATTAGCTGAGGTGTCGCATTCTCCTTAAATCTCAGCTTTCTGTTCACACTAGAGGATGTCTTGAAAACTTACTTCTTTTCCTTGTAGTGAACAAAATATGTATGTTTGAATTTCTGTTCACACTAGAGGATTCTTTCCGTTTTAATGTAAAAAAAACTTTTGAAAATTAGCTGAGGTGTCGCATTCTCCTTAAATCTCAGCTCTGTTCACACTAGAGGATGTCTTGAAAACTTACTTCTTTTCCTTGTAGTGAACAAAATATGTATGTTTGAATTTCTGTTCACACTAGAGGATTCTTTCCGTTTTAATGTAAAAAAAACTTTTGAAAATTAGCTGAGGTGTCGCATTCTCCTTAAATCTCAGCTTTCTGTTCACACTAGAGGATGTCTTGAAAACTTACTTCTTTTCCTTGTAGTGAACAAAATATGTATGTTTGAATTTCTGTTCACACTAGAGGATTCTTTCCGTTTTAATGTAAAAAAAACTTTTGAAAATTAGCTGAGGTGTCGCATTCTCCTTAAATCTCAGCTTTCTGTTCACACTAGAGGATGTCTTGAAAACTTACTTCTTTTCCTTGTAGTGAACAAAATATGTATGTTTGAATTTCTGTTCACACTAGAGGATTCTTTCCGTTTTAATGTAAAAAAAACTTTTGAAAATTAGCTGAGGTGTCGCATTCTCCTTAAATCTCAGCTTTCTGTTCATGCTAGAGGATGTCTTGAAAACTTACTTCTTTTCCATGTAGTGAACAAAATATGTATGTTTGAATTTCTGTTCACACTAGAGGATTCTTTCCGTTTTAATGTAAAAAAAACTTTTGAAAATTAGCTGAGGTGTCGCATTCTCCTTAAATCTCAGCTTTCTGTTCACACTAGAGGATGTCTTGAAAACTTACTTCTTTTCCTTGTAGTGAACAAAATATGTATGTTTGAATTTCTGTTCACACTAGAGGATTCTTTCCGTTTTAATGTAAAAAAAACTTTTGAAAATTAGCTGAGGTGTCGCATTCTCCTTAAATCTCAGCTTTCTGTTCACACTAGAGGATGTCTTGAAAACTTACTTTTTTTCCATGTAGTGAACAAAATATGTATGTTTGAATTTCTGTTCACACTAGAGGATTCTTTCCGTTTTAATGTAAAAAAAACTTTTGAAAATTAGCTGAGGTGTCGCATTCTCCTTAAATCTCAGCTTTCTTTTCACACTAGAGGATGTCTTGAAAACTTACTTCTTTTCCTAGTAGTGAACAAAATATGTATGTTTGAATTTCTGTTCACACTAGAGGATTCTTTCCGTTTTAATGTAAAAAAAACTTTTGAAAATTAGCTGAGGTGTCGCATTCTCCTTAAATCTCAGATTTCTGTTCACACTAGAGGATGTCTTGAAAACTTACTTCTTTTCCTTGTAGTGAACAAAATATGTATGTTTGAATTTCTGTTCACACTAAAGGATTCTTTCCGTTTTAATGTAAAAAAAACTTTTGAAAATTAGCTGAGGTGTCGCATTCTCCGTAAATCTCAACTTTCTGTTCACACTAGAGGATGTCTTGAAAACTTACTTCTTTTCCATGTAGTGAACAAAATATGTATGTTTGAATTTTTGTTCACACTAGAGGATTCTTTCCGTTTTAATGTAAACAAAAATTTTGAAAATTAGCTGAGGTGTCGCATTCTCCTTAAATCTCAGCTTTCTTTTCACACTAGAGGATGTCTTGAAAACTTACTTCTTTTCCTTGCTGTGAACAAAATATGTATGTTTGAATTTCTGTTCACACTAGAGGATTCTTTCCGTTTTAATGTAAAAAAAACTTTTGAAAATTAGCTGAGGTGTCGCATTCTCCTTAAATCTCAACTTTCTGTTCACACTAGAGGATGTCTTGAAAACTTACTTCTTTTCCATGTAGTGAACAAAATATGTATGTTTGAATTTCTGTTCACACTAGAGGATTCTTTCCGTTTTAATGTAAAAAAAACTTTTGAAAATTAGCTGAGGTGTCGCATTCTCCTTAAATCTCAGATTTCTGTTCACACTAGAGGATGTCTTGAAAACTTACTTTTTTTCCATGTAGTGAACAAAATATATATGTTTGAATTTCTTTTCAGACTAGAGGATTCTTTCCGTTTTAATGTAAAAAAAACTTTTGAAAATTAGCTGAGGTGTCGCATTCTCCTTAAAGCTCAGCTTTCTTTTCACACTAGAGGATGTCTTGAAAACTTACTTCTTTTCCTAGTAGTGTGACAAAATATGTATGTTTGAATTTCTGTTCACACTAGAGGATTCTTTCCGTTTTAATGTAAAAAAAACTTTTGAAAATTAGCTGAGGTGTCGCATTCTCCTTAAATCTCAACTTTCTGTTCACACTAGAGGATGTCTTGAAAACTTACTTCTTTTCCATGTAGTGAACATAATATGTATGTTTGAATTTCTGTTCACACTAGAGGATTCTTTCCGTTTTAATGTAAAAAAAACTTTTGAAAATTAGCTGAGGTGTCGCATTCTCCTTAAATCTCAGCTTTCTGTTCACACTAGAGGATGTCTATAAAACTTACTTATTTTCGATATAGTGAACAAAATATGTATGTTTGAATTTATGTTCACACTAGAGGATTCTTTCCGTTTTAATGTAAAAAAAACTTTTGAAAATTAGCTGAGGTGTCGCATTCTCCTTAAATCTCAGCTTTCTGTTCACGCTAGAGGATGTCTATAAAACTTACTTCTATTCGATATAGTGACCAAAATATGTATGTTTGAATTTCTGTTCACACTAGAGGATTCTTTTTGTTTTAATGTAAAAAAAACTTTTGAAAATTAGCTGAGGTGTCGCATTCTCCTTAAATCTCAGCTTTCTGTTCACGCTAGAGGATGTCTTGAAAACTTACTTATTTTTGATATAGTGAACAAAATATGTATGTTTGAATTTCTGTTCACACTAGAAGATTCTTTCCATTTTAATGTAAAAAAAACTTTTGAAAATTAGCTAAGGTGTCGCATTCAACTTAAATCTCAGCTTTCTGTTCACACAAGAGGATGTCTTGAAAAGTTACTTCTTTTCCTTGCAGTGAACAAAATATGTATGTTTAAATTTCTGTTCACACTAGAGGATTCTTTCCGTTTTAATGTAAAAAAAACTTTTGAAAATTAGCTGAGGTGTCGCATTCTCCTTAAATCTCAACTTTCTGTTCACAATAGAGGATGTCTTGAAAACTTACTTCTGTTCCATGTAGTGAACATAAAATGTATGTTTGACTTTCTGTTCACACTAGAAGATTCTTTCCGTTTTAATGTAAAAAAAACTTTCGAAAATTAGCTGAGGTGTCGCATTCTCCTTAAATCTCAGCTTTCTGTTCACACTAGAGGATGTCTTGAAAACTTACTTCTTTTCCATGTAGTGAACAAAATATGTATGTTTGAATTTCTGTTCACACTAGAGGATTCTTTCCGTTTTAATGTAAAAAACACTTTTGAAAATTTGCTGATGTGTCGCATTCTTCTTAAATCTCAGCTTTCTGTTCACACTAGAGGATGTCTATAAAACTTACTTATTTTCGATATAGTGAACAAAATATGTATGTTTGAATTTCAGTTCACACTAGAGGATTCTTTCCGGTTTAATGTAAAAAAAACTTTTGAAAATTAGCTGAGGTGTCGCATTCTCCTTAAATCTTAGCTTTCTGTTCACGCTAAAGGATGTCTATAAAACTTACTTCTATTCGATATAGTGAACAAAATATGTATGTTTGAATTTTTGTTCACACTAGAGGATTCTTTCTGTTTTAATATAAAAAAAACTTTTGAAAATTTGCTGAGGTGTCGCATTCTCCTTAAATCTCAGCTTTCTGTTCACGCTAGAGGATATCTTGAAAACTTACTTATTTTCGATATAGTGAACAAAATATGTATGTTTGAATTTCTGTTCACACTAGACGATTCTTTCTATTTTAATGTAAAAAAAACTTTTGAAAATTAGCTAAGGTGTCGCATTCAACTTAAATCTCAACTTTCTGTTCACACTAGAGGATGTCTTGAAAACTTACTCTTTTCCTTGCAGTGAAAAAAATATGTATGTTTGAATTTCTGTTCACACTAGAGGATTCTTTCCGTTTTAATGTAAAAAAAACTTTTGAAAATTAGCTGAGGTGTCGCATTCTCCTTAAATCTCAACTTTCTGTTCACACTAGAGGATGTCTTGAAAACTTACTTCTTTTCCATGTAGTGAACATAATATGTATGTTTGAATTTCTGTTCACACTGGAGGATTCTTTCCGTTTTAATGTAAAAAAAACTTTTGAAAATTAGCTGAGGTGTCGCATTCTCCTTAAATCTCAGCTTTCAGTTCACACTAGAGGATGTCTTGAAAACTTACTTCTTTTCCTTGTAGTGAACAAAATATGTATGTTTGAATTTCTGTTCACACTAGAGGATTCTTTCCGTTTTAATGTAAAAAAAACTTTTGAAAATTAGCTGAGGTGTCGCATTCTCCTTAAATCTCAACTTTCTGTTCACACTAGAGGATGTCTTGAAAACTTACTTTTTTTCGATATAGTGAACAAAATATGTATGTTTGAATTTCGGTTTACACTAGAGGATTCTTTCCGTTTTAATGTAAAAAAAACTTTTGAAAATTAGCTGAGGTGTCGCATTCTCCTTAAAGCTCAGCTTTCTTTTCACACTAGAGGATGTCTTGAAAACTTACTTCTTTTCCTAGTAGTGAACAAAATATGTATGTTTGAATTTCTGTTCACACTAGAGGATTCTTTCCATTTTAATGTAAAAAAAACTTTTGAAAATTAGCTGAGGTGTCGCATTCTCCTTATATCACAGATTTCTGTTCACACTAGAGGATGTCTTGAAAACTTACTTTTTTTTCCATGTAGTGAACAAAATATGTATCTTTGAATTTCTTTTCAGACTAGAGGATTCTTTTCGTTTTAATGTAAAAAAACTTTTGAAAATTAGCTGAGGTGTCGCATTCTCTTTAAAGCTCAGCTTTCTTTTCACACTAGAGGATGTCTTGAAAACTTACTTCTTTTCCTAGTAGTGAACAAAATATGTATGTTTGAATTTCTGTTCACACTAGAGGATTCTTTCCATTTTAATGTAAAAAAAACTTTTGAAAATTAGCTGAGGTGTCGCATTCTCCTTAAATCTCCGCTTTCTGTTCACACTAGAGGATGTCTTGAAAACTTACTTCTTTCCTTGCAGTGAACAAAATATGTATGTTTGAATTTCTGTTCACACTAGAGGATTCTTTCCGTTTTAATGTAAAAAAAACTTTTGAAAATTAGCTGAGGTGTCGCATTCTCCTTAAATCTCAGCTTTCTTTTCACACTAGAGGATGTCTTGAAAACTTACTTCTTTTCCATGTAGTGAACAAAATATGTATGTTTGAATTTCTGTTCACACTAGAGGATTCTTTCCATTTTAATGTAAAAAAAACTTTTGAAAATTAGCTAAGGTGTCGCATTCAACTTAAATCTCAGCTTTCTGTTCACACTAGAGGATGTCTTGAAAACTTACTTCTTTTCCTTGCAGTGAACAAAATATGTATGTTTGAATTTCTGTTCACACTAGAGGATTCTTTCCGTTTTAATGTAAAAAAAACTTTTGAAAATTAGCTGAGGTGTCACATTCTCCTTAAATCTCAACTTTCTGTTCACACTAGAGGATGTCTTGAAAACTTACTTCTTTTCCATGTAGTGAACATAATATGTATGTTTGAATTTCTGTTCACACTAGAGGATTCTTTCCGTTTTAATGTAAAAAAAACTTTTGAAAATTAGCTGAGGTGTCGCATTCTCCTTAAATCTCAACTTTCTGTTCACACTAGAGGATGTCTTGAAAACTTACTTTTTTTCCATGTAGTGAACAAAATATGTATGTTTGAATTTCTTTTCACACTAGAGGATTCTTTCCGTTTTAATGTAAAAAAAACTTTTGAAAATTAGCTGAGGTGTCGCATTCTCCTTAAATCTCAGCTTTCTTTTCACACTAGAGGATGTCTTGAAAACTTACTTCTTTTCCTAGTAGTGAACAAAATATGTATGTTTGAATTTCTGTTCACACTAGAGGATTCTTTCCGTTTTAATGTAAAAAAAACTTTTGAAAATTAGCTGAGGTGTCGCATTCTCCTTAAATCTCAGCTTTCTGTTCACACTAGAGGATGTCTTGAAAACTTACTTCTTCTTCCATGTAGTGAACAAAATATGTATGTTTGAATTTCTTTTCACACTAGAGGATTCTTTCCGTTTTAATGTAAAAAAAACTTTTGAAAATTAGCTGAGGTGTCGCATTCTCCTTAAATCTCAGCTTTCTTTTCACACTAGAGGATGTCTTGAAAACTTACTTCTTTTCCTAGTAGTGAACAAAATATGTATGTTTGAATTTCTGTTCACACTAGAGGATTCTTTCCGTTTTAATGTAAAAAAAACTTTTGAAAATTAGCTGAGGTGTCGCATTCTCCTTAAATCTCAGCTTTCTGTTCACACTAGAGGATGTCTTGAAAACTTACTTCTTTTCCTTGTAGTGAACAAAATATGTATGTTTGAATTTCTGTTCACACTAGAGGATTCTTTCCGTTTTAATGTAAAAAAAACTTTTGAAAATTAGCTGAGGTGTCGCATTCTCCTTAAATCTCAACTTTCTGTTCACACTAGAGGATGTCTTGAAAACTTACTTCTTTTCCATGTAGTGAACAAAATATGTATGTTTGAATTTCTGTTCACACTAGAGGATTCTTTCCGTTTTAATGTAAAAAAAACTTTTGAAAATTAGCTGAGGTGTCGCATTCTCCTTAAATCTCAGCTTTCTTTTCACACTAGAGGATGTCTTGAAAACTTACTTCTTTTCCATGTAGTGAACAAAATATGTATGTTTGAATTTCTGTTCACACTAGAGGATTCTTTCCATTTTAATGTAAAAAAAACTTTTGAAAATTAGCTAAGGTGTCGCATTCAACTTAAATCTCAGCTTTCTGTTCACACTAGAGGATGTCTTGAAAACTTACTTCTTTTCCTTGTAGTGAACAAAATATGTATGTTTGAATTTCTGTTCACACTAGAGGATTCTTTCCGTTTTAATGTAAAAAAAACTTTTGAAAATTAGCTGAGGTGTCGCATTCTCCTTAAATCTCAGCTTTCTGTTCACACTAGAGGATGTCTTGAAAACTTACTTCTTTTCCATGTAGTGAACATAATATGTATGTTTGAATTTCTGTTCACACTAGAGGATTCTTTCCGTTTTGTAAAAAAAACTTTTGAAAATTAGCTGAGGTGTCGCATTCTCCTTAAATCTCAGCTTTCTGTTCACACTAGAGGATGTCTTGAAAACTTACTTTTTTTCCTAGTAGTGAACAAAATATGTATGTTTGAATTTATGTTCACACTAGAGGATTCTTTCCGTTTTAATGTAAAAAAAACTTTTGAAAATTAGCTGAGGTGTCGCATTCTCCTTAAATCTCAGCTTTCTGTTCACACTAGAGGATGTCTTGAAAACTTACTTCTTTTCCTTGTAGTGAACAAAATATGTATGTTTGAATTTCTGTTCACACTAGAGGATTCTTTCCGTTTTAATGTAAAAAAAACTTTTGAAAATTAGCTGAGGTGTCGCATTCTCCTTAAATCTCAACTTTCTGTTCACACTAGAGGATGTCTTGAAAACTTACTTTTTTTCCATGTAGTGAACAAAATATGTATGTTTGAATTTCTTTTCACACTAGAGGATTCTTTCCGTTTTAATGTAAAAAAAACTTTTGAAAATTAGCTGAGGTGTCGCATTCTCCTTAAATCTCAGCTTTCTTTTCACACTAGAGGATGTCTTGAAAACTTACTTCTTTTCCATGTAGTGAACAAAATATGTATGTTTGAATTTCTGTTCACACTAGAGGATTCTTTCCGTTTTAATGTAAAAAAAACTTTTGAAAATTAGCTGAGGTGTCGCATTCTCCTTAAATCTCAGCTTTCTGTTCACACTAGAGGATGTCTTGAAAACTTACTTTTTTTCCATGTAGTGAACAAAATATGTATGTTTGAATTTCTTTTCACACTAGAGGATTCTTTCCGTTTTAATGTAAAAAAAACTTTTGAAAATTAGCTGAGGTGTCGCATTCTCTTTAAATCTCAGCTTTCTTTTCACACTAGAGGATGTCTTGAAAACTTACTTCTTTTCCATGTAGATTAGCTGAGGTGTCGCATTCTCCTTAAATCTCAGCTTTCTGTTCACGCTAGAGGATGTCTTGAAAACTTACTTATTTTCGATATAGTGAACAAAATATGTATGTTTGAATTTCTGTTCACACTAGAGGATTCTTTCCATTTTAATGTAAAAAAAACTTTTGAAAATTAGCTGAGGTGTCGCATTCTCCTTAAATCTCAGCTTTCTTTTCACACTAGAGGATGTCTTGAAAACTTACTTCTTTTCCTTGCAGTGAACAAAATATGTATGTTTGAATTTCTGTTCACACTAGAGGATTCTTTCCGTTTTAATGTAAAAAAAACTTTCGAAAATTAGCTGAGGTGTCGCATTCTCCTTAAATCTCAACTTTCTGTTCACACTAGAGGATGTCTTGAAAACTTACTTCTTTTCCATGTAGTGAACAAAATATGTACGTTTGAATTTCTGTTCACACTAGAGGATTCTTTCCGTTTTAACGTAAAAAAAACTTTTGAAAATTAGCTGAGGTGTCGCATTCTCCTTAAATCTCAGCTTTCTTTTCACACTAGAGGATGTCTTAAAAACTTACTTCTTTTCCATGTAGTGAACAAAATATGTATGTTTGAATTTCTCTTCACACTAGAGGATTCTTTCCATTTTAATGTAGAAAAAACTTTTGAAAATTAGCTAAGGTGTCGCATTCAACTTAAATCTCAGCTTTCTGTTCACACTAGAGGATGTCTTGAAAACTTACTTCTTTTTCTTGCAGTGAACAAAATATGTTTGTTTGAATTTCTGTTCACACTAGAGGATTCTTTCCGTTTTAATGTAAAAAAAACTTTTGAAAATTAGCTGAGGTGTCGCATTCTCCTTAAAGCTCAGCTTTCTTTTCACACTAGAGGATGTCTTGAAAACTTACTTCTTTTCCTAGTAGTGAACAAAATATGTATGTTTGAATTTCTGTTCACACTAGAGGATTCTTTCCATTTTAATGTAAAAAAAACTTTTGAAAATTAGCTGAGGTGTCGCATTCTCCTTAAATCACAGATTTCTGTTCACACTAGAGGATGTCTTGAAAACTTACTTTTTTTTCCATGTAGTGAACAAAATATGTATGTTTGAATTTCTTTTCAGACTAGAGGATTCTTTCCGTTTTAATGTAAAAAAACTTTTGAAAATTAGCTGAGGTGTCGCATTCTCCTTAAAGCTCAGCTTTCTTTTCACACTAGAGGATGTCTTGAAAACTTACTTCTTTTCCTAGTAGTGAACAAAATATGTATGTTTGAATTTCTGTTCACACTAGAGGATTCTTTCCATTTTAATGTAAAAAAAACTTTTGAAAATTAGCTGAGGTGTCGCATTCTCCTTAAATCTCACACTAGAGGATGTCTTTTACTTCTTTTCCTTGCACAACAAAATATGTATGTTTGAATTTCTGTTCACACTAGAGGATTCTTTCCGTTTTAATGTAAAAAAAACTTAAAATTAGCTTGTCGCATTTTCCTTGCTCAGTGAACAAAATATGTATGTTTGAATTTCTGTTCACACTAGAGGATTCTTTCCGTTTTAATGTAAAAAAAACTTTTGAAAATTAGCTGAGGTGTCGCATTCTCCTTAAATCTCAACTTTCTGTTCACACTAGAGGATGTCTTGAAAACTTACTTCTTTTCCATGTAGTGAACAAAATATGTATGTTTGAATTTCTGTACACACTAGAGGATTCTTTCCATTTTAATGTAAAAAAAACTTTTGAAAATTAGCTGAGGTGTCGCATTCTCCTTAAATCTCAGCTTTCTGTTCACACTAGAGAATGTCTTGAAAACTTACTTCTTTTCCATGTAGTGAACAAAATATGTATGTTTGAATTTCTGTTCACACTAGAGGATTCTTTCCGTTTTAATGTAAAAAAAACTTTTGAAAATTAGCTGAGGTGTTGCATTCTCCTTAAATCTCAGCTTTCTTTCACACTAGAGGATGTCTTGACTTACTTCTTTTCCTAGTAGTGAACAAAATATGTATGTTTGAATTTATGTTCACACTAGAGGATTCTTTCCGTTTTAATGTAAAAAAAACTTTTAAAAATTAGCTGAGGTGTCGCATTCTCCTTAAATCTCAGCTTTCTGTTCACACTAGGGGATGTCTTAAAAACTTACTTCTTTTCCTTGTAGTGAACAAAACATGTATGTTTGAATTTCTGTTCACACTAGAGGATTCTTTCCGTTTTAATGTAAAAAAAACTTTTGAAAATTAGCTAAGGTGTCGCATTCTCCTTAAATCTCAGCTTTCTTTTCACACTAGAGGATGTCTTGAAAACTTACTTCTTTTCCATGTAGTGAACAAAATATGTATGTTTGAATTTCTGTTCACACTAGAGGATTCTTTCCGTTTTAATGTAAAAAAAACTTTTGAAAATTAGCTGAGGTGTCGCATTCTCCTTAAATCTCAGCTTTCTTTTCACACTAGAGGATGTCTTGAAAACTTACTTCTTTTCCTAGTAGTGAACAAAATATGTATGTTTGAATTTATGTTCACACTAGAGGATTCTTTCTGTTTTAATGTAAAAAAAACTTTTGAAAATTAGCTGAGGTGTCGCATTCTCCTTAAATCTCAACTTTCTGTTGACACTAGAGGATGTCTTGAAAACTTACTTCTTTTCCATGTAGTGAACATAATATGTATGTTTGAATTTCTGTTCACACTAGAGGATTCTTTCCGTTTTAATGTAAAAAAAACTTTTGAAAATTAGCTGAGGTGTCGCATTCTCCTTAAATCTCAGCTTTCTTTTCACACTAGAGGATGTCTTGAAAACTTACTTTTTTTTCCATGTAGTGAACAAAATATGTATCTTTGAATTTCTTTTCAGACTAGAGGATTCTTTTCGTTTTAATGTAAAAAAACTTTTGAAAATTAGCTGAGGTGTCGCATTCTCTTTAAATCTCAGCTTTCTTTTCACACTAGAGGATGTCTTGAAAACTTACTTCTTTTCCTAGTAGTGAACAAAATATGTATGTTTGAATTTCTGTTCACACTAGAGGATTCTTTCCGTTTTAATGTAAAAAAAACTTTTGAAAATTAGCTGAGGTGTCGCATTCTCCTTAAATCTCAGCTTTCTTTTCACACTAGAGGATGTCTTGAAAACTTACTTCTTTTCCATGTAGTGAACAAAATATGTATGTTTGAATTTCTGTTCACACTAGAGGATTCTTTCCGTTTTAATGTAAAAAAAACTTTTGAAAATTAGCTGAGGTGTCGCATTCTCCTTAAATCTCAACTTTCTGTTCACACTAGAGGATGTCTTGAAAACTTACTTCTTTTCCATGTAGTGAACAAAATATGTATGTTTGAATTTCTGTTCACACTAGAGGATTCTTTCCGTTTTAATGTAAAAAAAACTTTTGAAAATTAGCTGAGGTGTCGCATTCTCCTTAAATCTCAGCTTTCTTTTCACACTAGAGGATGTCTTGAAAACTTACTTCTTTTCCATGTAGTGAACAAAATATGTATGTTTGAATTTCTGTTCACACTAGAGGATTCTTTCCATTTTAATGTAGAAAAAACTTTTGAAAATTAGCTAAGGTGTCGCATTCAACTTAAATCTCAGCTTTCTGTTCACACTAGAGGATGTCTTGAAAACTTACTTCTTTTCCTTGCAGTGAACAAAATATGTATGTTTGAATTTCTGTTCACACTAGAGGATTCTTTCCGTTTTAATGTAAAAAAAACTTTTGAAAATTAGCTGAGGTGTCGCATTCTCCTTAAATCTCAACTTTCTGTTCACACTAGAGGATGTCTTGAAAACTTACTTCTTTTCCATGTAGTGAACATAATATGTATGTTTGAATTTCTGGTCACACTAGAGGATTCTTTCCGTTTTAATGTAAAAAAACTTTTGAAAATTAGCTGAGGTGTCGCATTCTCCTTAAATCTCAGCTTTCTGTTCACACTAGAGGATGTCTTGAAAACTTACTTTTTTTCCATGTAGTGAACAAAATATGTATGTTTGAATTTCTTTTCAGACTAGAGGATTCTTTCCGTTTTAATGTAAAAAAAACTTTTGAAAATTAGCTGAGGTGTCGCATTCTCCTTAAATCTCAGCTTTCTTTTCACACTAGAGGATGTCTTGAAAACTTACTTCTTTTCCTAGTAGTGAACAAAATATGTATGTTTGAATTTATGTTCACACTAGAGGATTCTTTCCGTTTTAATGTAAAAAAAACTTTTGAAAATTAGCTGAGGTGTCGCATTCTCCTTAAATCTCAGCTTTCTTTTCACACTAGAGGATGTCTTGAAAACTTACTTCTTTTCCTAGTAGTGAACAAAATATGTATGTTTGAATTTATGTTCACACTAGAGGATTCTTTCCGTTTTAATGTAAAAAAAACTTTTGAAAATTAGCTGAGGTGTCGCATTCTCCTTAAATCTCAGCTTTCTGTTCACACTAGGGGATGTCTTGAAAACTTACTTCTTTTCCTTGTAGTGAGTAGTGAACAAAATATGTATGTTTGAATTTCTGTTCACACTAGAGGATTCTTTCCGTTTTAATGTAAAAAAAACTTTTGAAAATTAGCTGAGGTGTCGCATTCTCCTTAAATCTCAGCTTTCTGTTCACACTAGAGGATGTCTTGAAAACTTACTTCTTTTCCATGTAGTGAACAAAATATGTATGTTTGAATTTCTGTTCACACTAGAGGATTCTTTCCGTTTTAATGTAAAAAAAACTTTTGAAAATTAGCTGAGGTGTCGCATTCTCCTTAAATCTCAGCTTTCTGTTCACACTAGAGGATGTCTTGAAAACTTACTTCTTTTCCTTGTAGTGAACAAAATATGTATGTTTGAATTTCTGTTCACACTAGAGGATTCTTTCCGTTTTAATGTAAAAAAAACTTTTGAAAATTAGCTGAGGTGTCGCATTCTCCTTAAATCTCAGCTTTCTGTTCACACTAGAGGATGTCTTGAAAACTTACTTCTTTTCCATGTAGTGAACAAAATATGTATGTTTGAATTTCTGTTCACACTAGAGGATTCTTTCCGTTTTAATGTAAAAAAAACTTTTGAAAATTAGCTGAGGTGTCGCATTCTCCTTAAATCTCAGCTTTCTGTTCACACTAGAGGATGTCTTGAAAACTTACTTCTTTTCCATGTAGTGAACAAAATATGTATGTTTGAATTTCTGTTCACACTAGAGGATTCTTTCCGTTTTAATGTAAAAAAAACTTTTGAAAATTAGCTGAGGTGTCGCATTCTCCTTAAATCTCAGCTTTCTTTTCACACTAGAGGATGTCTTGAAAACTTACTTCTTTTCTATGTAGTGAACAAAATATGTATGTTTGAATTTCTGTTCACACTAGAGGATTCTTTCCGTTTTAATGTAAAAAAAACTTTTGAAAATTAGCTGAGGTGTCGCATTCTCCTTAAATCTCAGCTTTCTGTTCACACTAGAGGATGTCTTGAAAACTTACTTCTTTTCCATGTAGTGAACAAAATATGTATGTTTGAATTTCTGTTCACACTAGAGGATTCTTTCCGTTTTAATGTAAAAAAAACTTTTGAAAATTAGCTGAGGTGTCGCATTCTCCTTAAATCTCAAGCTTTCTGTTCACACTAGAGGATGTCTTGAAAACTTACTTCTTTTCCTTGTAGTGAACAAAATATGTATGTTTGAATTTCTGTTCACACTAGAGGATTCTTTCCGTTTTAATGTAAAAAAAACTTTTGAAAATTAGCTGAGGTGTCGCATTCTCCTTAAATCTCAGCTTTCTGTTCACACTAGAGGATGTCTTGAAAACTTACTTCTTTTCCATGTAGTGAACAAAATATGTATGTTTGAATTTCTGTTCACACTAGAGGATTCTTTCCGTTTTAATGTAAAAAAAACTTTTGAAAATTAGCTGAGGTGTCGCATTCTCCTTAAATCTCAGCTTTCTGTTCACACTAGAGGATGTCTTGAAAACTTACTTCTTTTCCATGTAGTGAACAAAATATGTATGTTTGAATTTCTGTTCACACTAGAGGATTCTTTCCGTTTTAATGTAAAAAAAACTTTTGAAAATTAGCTGAGGTGTCGCATTCTCCTTAAATCTCAGCTTTCTGTTCACACTAGAGGATGTCTTGAAAACTTACTTCTTTTCCTTGTAGTGAACAAAATATGTATGTTTGAATTTCTGTTCACACTAGAGGATTCTTTCCGTTTTAATGTAAAAAAAACTTTTGAAAATTAGCTGAGGTGTCGCATTCTCCTTAAATCTCAACTTTCTGTTCACACTAGAGGATGTCTTGAAAACTTACTTCTTTTCCATGTAGTGAACAAAATATGTATGTTTGAATTTCTGTTCACACTAGAGGATTCTTTCCGTTTTAATGTAAAAAAAACTTTTGAAAATTAGCTGAGGTGTCGCATTCTCCTTAAATCTCAGCTTTCTGTTCACACTAGAGGATGTCTTGAAAACTTACTTCTTTTCCATGTAGTGAACAAAATATGTA
>NW_026896456.1:0-22666 GCF_033153095.1 Gastrolobium bilobum | reverse complement strand
TAGCCCGCTACTCAATCAGGTCATAATCCTTGAATTAATTCTGATTAAATTTCCATTTTTCTCATAATTCCACCAATCAATCAGGTCATAATCCTCTCATTAATTTGATTAAATTTCACTTTTAATCAAACTACGCAAATCAGAGAATCCATTCATAACGCCCGCGCGATCAGTGCCAAATTCGCGACTCCACAAATAAAGGACTGCATTTCATGACGCCTGCGCGATCAGCGCCAAATCCGCGCGGATCGCGCCATTTTTTTGCGCGAGACTATGCAATTTTAACTTCCCTCTTTCACTTCTTTTTGGTGTTTCCTGCTATCAAAATGCATAAATTGAGTGAGAGAATCAAGTTAGAAGGAATAATCAATATTTATTGAATTTATGAGCTTATTTTCACACATTTATGATTAATTCCTTGCTTCTTTTACTTAGAAATCTCAATATGTTAAACGCCATTATCAGTGGGATCCCAATAGTCAGATATCTGGAAGAGTATTCATGGTCTTTAAGAGATTGTTTTTGTAACCACCTCCATATGGGGGTTCCTGGTTGTTGTGTTTGTCGTGTGGAGCACAAAGTCTTATTCATGTTTTAAGAGATTGTTTTTGTATAGATGTTGGATCAAGTTTGGAAGCTCATAGATACTGTCAGAATTTCTTTAGTTTGGATGAGAATTGATGGCTGTTATCAAATCTTCAAGTGAATGTAGTAGATGGCAGGGGTGTACCTTGGAAGATTATTTTTGCAGTAACAATTTGGCTAGCTTGGAGGTGGAGAAATGATAAGTACAGATAGGAGTCAGTGTCTTCATAATGCTTATAATAAGCAGTTTGTAGATAACCAAAAGAAGGAAATTTGGGACTTGGGATAATGGTTGGAGGAATTTAATAATAGAAAGTGACTCTTTAACAGCAGTCATGTTTACTGCAAGGAGTGAGCTAGCCTGTGAGTCTCATATTGTTACTCGTATACGGGCATGGATGAATAGAGAGTGGTTCGTGGTTATCAAACACACGTACAGAGAAGGAAATTGATGTGCAGATTGGCTGTCTAATTTTCCTTTTGTGTCTCCGGAGCAAGAGGATTTTTGTATTTTCCCTTTTCCCCCTTATGGTATTTTTTTTTTTTTTTTTGTATTTAGCTGATTTATGTGATTTTGGTAAAACTTGTTGTATTTGGCCAGTTTAGCCTGTTCTTGTGGGGGTTGTTTTTTCCCTTCAGGTTACCAAAAAAAATAAAATACGTGAAGATGTTATCGAACATTATAATTTACAAGACAGATAAATTATATTTTATAAGTAATTTTTTAGATATTATTTTAGGAGGGGAAAGCTAGACATAAATGGCCTCCCCTTGAATAATTTATTGAATTTTCTTATTTCGACGTCATTTCTTTTACACTTTTTTTAAAAAAATTGTAATATGTTGAAAAAAGTTTTTTTAACATAATATAAAAATATAATGAAAATAATAAATAGAACATCTTGTTGTAATTTTTATATCAACCTCGTTCAAGTTATATAAGTATATGGATTTGTTTAATAACGGTGGCACTGAGTTTTAATTTAGATATTTATATTTTTAATAATAGGGAAAGGAAAAAATACCTGTCATTTCGTTAAAAGTAGTATTTTTTATTTAAAATTTAAATTAAAAAATCTCTCACTTTCTTCCCTAATAAATTTTGTTTTGTATCTTTTTCTCTCACTTTTTTTTCGGTTAACAAATGGGCCAGGGGCCCAAACAAAAAGAAAGAAAAACAGAAACAAAAATTAATTAAGAAATACCAATGACTCGCTTCCTCCTTACAATGGCAAGATCAGCCTAATATAACAATAGTATACTACTTGAAGGTTCCACAAATACCATCTGGTCCACAAGATCATTGACATTAAGGATGTAGTTTATCAGCCAATTTACGCAAATATTTCCTTCTCTGTATGTATGTTGTAAACAAACCTGCCAATTTTTTATAATCCATGTCCATAAACGAGCAACAAGTTGAAGCTCACGGACTGCTTCACTATCCGAAGGGAGCACAGTGATTGTACTTGAAGAATCACTTTTTATGATAACATTATTAAATCCTTCATTCCAAGCCAACTTCAACCCACGAAGAATGCCCCATAATTCAGTTTTAAATGAGGAGCATACCCTCAATCTAATTGCAAATCCATTCAGTCACCTGTCACTCGAGTCACGTAACACACCACCACAAGCCGTCTGTCCCGGGTTGCCTCGTGCCGCACCATCAATATTGATTTTGACTACCTCAGGCTCTGGGAATTGTTAATAAACATTAGAACAAACTTTACCAGCATCAGATATCATGTTCCCTCTATCTTCCACTGTTCGTTGCACCTCTAAAGTCAAACCAGTAGTTGTTTGATATTTTATGTCCAGATGGGTAGTCCCCTCCCCATGCTTGGCTATGTTCCTCCAATGCCAAAATTTTCAGCACGTTACAAGAAAAGTGGTTAACTATGAGATTATCGAATGACCGTCCACTCTTCTATTGATGTTTACTACCAGCCACTGAGATAATTCCATAGAGAAAAAAATTGAACCTTGGAGGCTAAAATCAATCTTCAGCCACAACTGATGAGTCTTTCTACAGTCCCTTAGTATGTGTAAAATTGTCTCTTGTTCAATATTGCAACTAGGACACCTCAAATCACTCCTCCCCAATGAGCCAACCTTATATTTGTCAAAAGTCTATGATGTAGCGTCTTCCACATAAAAATCTTTATTTTTTGTGGACCCTTCCAATGCCACAAAGATTTTCAGACTCTCCTTTCATCCTCATCGACACTTATGTAACCTGATAAATAATGATGGATATCACTGACAAAAATTGATGAGGACCCAGAAAAATGTTGGGTATGGCTCATACTTCGCATGTTGATGATGGCCCTAGTTGTCGGGGTCAGCAAAAAGGCAACTAGGGTCCCGCTCCGGGGGGCAGCGCTCCCAGGCCCGTAGAGGCTAAGTACTGTTGTGAGCCTCTGTTTTATTGTAATTTTCTTAGCAGTTTGGGCTTGAGCCCATGAATAGCTGTTGTTGGAATTTTTTAATCCTATTTATATTTGCCTTGTAAACCGAGTGACTTGTAATGAGTGGCAGTGATGTGAATATAGTACAGACAAGCTAGACATAACCTAAATTGGATGAACCAAAATAAATCGTTGCGTCTATTCTCTCTCTTTTCTTTTTCATTTTCGATTTGTGTGGTCGATTTCCAAAAAAAAAAAACACCAAACTCTTTTGTCCCGTCCATCCTCTGACGAAGGAGGAAGAGTATTACGGATTATATCACTTGCATTTAATGGCAACCATTGTTTAAGCAAATCCAAATTCCACTCACCGAATGTCATCACCATGTTCAAAACTGCAGAGTTGAAATCTAAAACCAAATTATTCCACTCACCGGATGGCATCACCAAGTCAGAGGTTACCTTCGAGGTGGATAGGGATGTGAGGACCAACCTTTTACTCTCATATGCTTTCAAGCATTGAGAGTAAAAGCCAAGGGAAAGAGATTAATTGTCTCTAGAAATCATGGCATTAGGCGATGTTTGTGAAGTTGCTTGGAAAAAAATTGTCTTTTAACTTTTATGAAGAAGAGGCTAGACAACATGTGGGCAAGGGAAAGCCAACTAATAATAACAAATGTCGAAAATGAGTTTTTATTGGTGCGTTTCACAGAGAAAAAGGGCATGGATCATGCTCATTTGGCAAGTTTTCAGAATGCAAGACCAGCTCTTGGACAGGTTTACCAACTATCACTACCTCCTCCGAAGCTTGAGATCCTGCCATGTTAGTACTTGAAGCTTCAGAACAGATGTACTTTACAAATAGAAAGATCAAAAGTTGCCTTATTGAGGTTTTATTTGTGTTTCTTTTGTCACGACAGAATCACGGATGGCCTGTGGTGGCTGAGAAATTATTGAATGGAATATACCCTGAGGGGCATTGCTGTCATAAATGTACATAGACACTTTTTTTTTTTTTTTGGTACAATAACATACACACTTTAAAAAAAAAAAAAAAAAAAGAGACACGTCTACACGACCACATGAGAAGAACGTAGCCTATGCCACGAAGAAATTGATATTTGGACGGATTCTGTGTTTTGGTGTCTTCTCATAGAAAGGAGGCGGTTCCCATCCGTCGACCATCTTGTATGTATGAATGATGTGAGATTTGCACAAAGCTTTTCAATTATTACTTTTTTTTTATAAACTAATTTAGAAATATAGAGTTAATCTTCCTCTTTGATCTTCTTAAAACCTTTCGTTTCCAAATTAAAAAGAAACAGAATCAAGGGTTCATTATTTTAAAAGAAACAGAAATTATTAGAGAGCTATTGTATAATCCCTTAAATTAATTGTCTGTTTTTAAAAAATGTATGACATAAGAATACTATTCAATTAATAAAATAGAATTTATCCATTTATTTTTTCTTCAAACTCCCCCCATTTAAACATTCCTTAAAAGGAAGGAAACCGAATAGGCTTTGAGATACTAAAACCATACCTCTAATTATAAAATAGAAAATTTTAAAAGAAGTAATTATAAAATTTAAGGGTTCATTTTTTCTGTTGCAGATAATTTATCTGCAGTAAGCCCAATACGACGTTATTTTGGAGAAGAAATCATGGTGTTTTTGTAATTTTAATTTATTTCAGGTTTATTTTAATCTTTATAATTATAATTATAATTTTTTAATTTTTTAATCCCAAAAAGACGTCATTTTGGGAGTAAATGCAGAAATATTTTTTTTTTTAAATTTAATCATTATACAAAAAAGATTCTTGTAATGAAATATTATATTATTAAACTGAACGCTATTATAAACGTATGCTATTAGCTATTGATTTTTGTTTAACTAGTCCAATTTAACTATTATTAGCATTAGTTATGTTACGCAATATTTTTTTTTCCATATAAAAATACTTGTAATATAGTTTTTTATATTAAGCATTAAAAAAAAAACTCCTTTACTGAGTTTCCTTGTTTAGTCAATGGACCAGCGATTGAACTGCTAACCTAACGTCATCCTCCCATTCGGCTTATACAACTATAACCGTGTTTGAAATATTAATAATAGGGGAATTCGACATACATCAAAAATTTGTACCATCCAAAAGATATGGTCTCGGTGACATGAGTGGAGTCGTCAACTCAAACAAAGAAACTTATAGTTTGGTCTTTTTCTCCTTTGAATTTCATTAAGATAAATGTTGATGGGCTAGCTCAAGTGATGGATTACACTCAGGCTATGGTGGTGTTCTTCGAAATAGCTTGGGTATCTGAGTTATTGGTTTATGTAAGAATCTGGGTAGCGGAACAGCTTTGAATGAAGAATTATGGACTTTATTGGTGGGTCTAGATGTAGATTGGAGCAAAGGTTTTAGAAATGTGTGGTTAGAAGGAGACTCTCAGTTAGCTCAACAACTGGTCTTTAAGGGGTGTAGCCAATCTCACCCATCTTCTGGTTTGATTAGTCGCATCAGGGAGCTTTTGGCCAAGGATTGTAATGTTACTGTTTCTCATATCCATCGTGAAGGGAATGGAGTGGCCGATTGGCTAGCTGCTTATGCTAGCAACTTCTCTTAGCTTCTAGATCTTCCATCTGAGAAGTGTTTGCATCATTTGCAGAGTGACTTCACAGGAACTCATTGACCTAGGCTTTGTGCTTAGGTTGTCCTTTATTATATTTTCCTGTCTATTTTTTATCTTTCATCATGTATCCAAAAAAAATAAAAATTGTGCCAGCCCTTTTTTTCTTAAATGGTGGACTCCACGTCAATTTACTTTTTAAAAGTATTTCCCTAGATGTTTAGTAAAGGAAAAAAAAAAAAACCCCGAAATCATAATTCCAAGAAATATGTAGAGAAATTGAGGGTATGTTTGAAAGTTTTTTTGTTTTTTTGTTTTCAAAAACTATTTTGAATATGAATTTTAAAAATTGATTTTGAGAGTAGAAAAACAAAAAAACTTGTTTGAATGTTGTTAAATGAAAGTTATAAGGAACTTGTAGTTATTTACCAAAACGCCATTAATGAAGTTTCAGAATTACAAAAATGCCACCGTAAAGCATTTGTTTTGAGTCTTCATATTTACGAAATTGCCATTAATAAATTGTGATATTTACGAACATGCCACCGTGAAAACAAAAAAATCAGAAAACTCCTAACCAGAACATCCGTAGGTTGTTTCCATTTTTCAGTTTTTAAAACTAAAAAACAATCATTGTTTTGAAAATCATTTTACAAAACAATCATTTCCAAACAGATTTTTTTACTTTTTAGTTTTAAAAACTTAAAAACAGTTTTTAAGAATAGAAATCAAGCAGGGCCTGAGTTTCCCGAAGAAATTGCTTTTCTTCAATGTTGCTTCAACCCAAACCGAAAAACAAACCTATTACTCCATTTCACAGCAACACCCACATGAAGAAACCCATGAAATTGAAGAATGATTCTTCTTCCTCTATATCAAGAGAGTATACGAGGAACCTCATTAGGAAAATTTACAGAACGTTAAAGTTTTTTCAACTTGGCTGCTAAGCAAAAGCTCTAGAATCTCCCAGTGAAATGGGGCTCCTACACGGTGAACCAGGTTCTCAGATCACACTCTCCAATGGAGAAAGCATTGTTGTTCTTCAATTGGGCTTCTGGGATCAGAGGGTCCAAGCATAACCAGTACTCTTACACAATGATGCTCAAGCATGACCAGTATACTTACACAACGATGCTAGATATTTTCGGAGAAGTTGGGAGAGTTTCATGATCCATTAAACACGTTTTCCAACAGATGCAAAGTGGAATGACCTTCTAGATGGAGAGGAAAGAGAATGCAAAGAGTGACGAATGAAAAATAGTACAAAAAATAAATATACTTTTGTCCCGAAAAATCTGATCCATTTTCCCGTCAATGGAATTTCAAGAATACCACCGGATACCACCTATCCGGTGGCGTTTTGAAATGAAATTCTACTTCATAATTTCAAATTCTGGGAATACGATTTTCCCAAAAAAAATATTCTAATCCATATACCAAAGATCGATAAATAAAATTCTCACTAAGTTTTCCGACAATAAAAAAAACCCTGTACCAAATTATGAAAAAGAACTCAATTTAAAAGGGCTCATGACCTCAAATTATGAAAGAAAAATGTACAAAAAAACAAGGGAATAGATCGACTTACCACCAAAAAAGTTTACAACCTTTACAACCAACATAATCGCTGTTGATTTCCGTCAATCTAACGGTTATCATTTATTAAAAATTATTTGGTCGCATTTATTAATTAATTATTAATTCCAATAAATGATAGCCATTAGATTGACGGAAATCAATGACAATTACGTTGGTTGCAAAGGTTCTATATATTTTTGGTGGTAAGTGATTCCATTCCCAAAAAATAAAATCAAAAAATTCCATGTAAATAGTGATAAACTTTACTATAATTCTTTTAAGCCCTTTTTCCTTTCGTGGGACATGACCCCGTGTTAAGAAAAACATGACGAGATACTACTCCGTTGAAAAGAAAGTCAGTTAGACTGAAATGCTTATAAATTGAACTGCCTGTGACCGAGAACCCGTGCATTACTAATTTGAAAGTTTAACAGTAGAAGTCATTGGAGCAAAACAATTTATAAAACCTAAAGAGATAAATTACCGACTAATTATAAGGTGTAGATAGAAATTAACCCAATTTTTCTCGCACGCACACAAATACCACAACAATAAAACCTTTAATTCAAGTGTAAAAGGGAAGGTCTTAGGTACCAAATCAAAAAATAAAGACCAAATCTATTCCGCAAGGATATCCCAAATCACCATTCGGCCAGTTTAGACGTTTTGTTAAAAACTAACAGGGCATTACGTAAAATCTAGGCCCGATTACCACAAAAACTTGTACTGGATCAAAAAATAAAATAAAACAGCCTCATCAAGTAACACAGCATACAATCCCACATCCTTTGCAAGTAGCAAATCTTATTCCTAGCACAAGCACAATCGTAAATGCTAAATGGCCGACAGAATGGCATCATTGCCATGTCTCTCTACCAAGTAAAAAATAGTAAAGCCAACACATACTCTACCAAGACTAAAAAATCTGTCCTCGGCTAGAAAATCAGACAAAAACAATATAACCATAAACCATAAATTTGCCATGCATCAGTACCTCCTAGGGTAGCGATCCACAAACCGGCCAGAAGGGCACTCATATGCCAGGTGACCACGACCTCCACAATTGTGACAAATCATCAAGGGTCCCATGCAATCCCTACTCATGTGACCCAATTGCTGACAGTTCCTGCATACAATGTCTCGGAAACCCCCACCACCACGAACGCCGCCGCTGCCACTTCCGCCGCCACCACCGCCATGATCTCCAAGAATGTTGGCTTTTGGACACTGTCTAGCCACATGCCCAGAAACATTGCACAAGTTACAAATCGGATCATTTGGACAATCACGTGCCAAGTGGCCTGTCTTCCTACAATTGTTGCATGCCTTCTCATTCGTACATTCAGCTGCAATGTGACCCTGCTTATAACAGTTGTTGCACAACCTTAAGTCCCCTGGAGGCATTGGAGGAGCTGTGCATTCCCTAGCACGGTGCCCAGCTTTACCACAGGTGTGGCAAATGCCCTCATTTGGACAATTGCTGGCCATGTGACCAGGTTCTTTGCAATTCCAGCACAGAGACTTCGTGGAGCATTCAGAAGCAATGTGCCTGATCAAACATTCAATAGCAGATATTATATAATTGACTTCTAAGTTCTAACATAAATTAAATAATCCTTTACTTTTTACTTCATACTTCATATTTGGAGGTTGTAAAAGTCAAACAACTCACAATTCAAAACTTAAATTTATCAAAGAGCTGGTAAAGGCAAAAAAGACTGTCAGCGTCGAAAATCCAGGCTCAGGTAAGAAAAAGCAAGCAATAACGAAATCAGGATTGGCAATTTTTTGAGTTGAAGTGGCATCAGTAGAATGATCACAGAAGAGAAAATGGCAAGACTGAGAGGCTTAGACAAGACCATGGTGATCGCATAAAGTAGTTGTCATTACATTTTTGTAAAAGGGGGAATTAGTATTCTGCCATCAGATTCATTAAGGAAAACGGCTTTTATCCACAAAGAACATAGCACTAACACAGTTGCACTTACAGTACCAGTATAGATAGAAGTAATATGACAGTCAACAGTTACACAGCATGATTGTAGAGGTGCAATTATGCAATGGTATCTACTAAGTAAATCTGGAGAAATCATACGGTAAAGCAATTCTTAAACACTAACCTTCTACCATAAAGAAGATGAAATGTAGAAGAGAAAGGACAAGCTAAAATCAAGGAATAAGAGCAAAACCACATCATTTAAACAAGAGAGAAATACAAAAGAACAGAAGATGAATGATAATAGGTGAATTCCTAAAAGTCAACCACAGTCCAGTTAACAAAAAGAAAAAAAAAAACGGCACCATATTCCGAATGGACATTACTGCCATGTAAACATATTTCATCCTGAAGAGATTTCTTGAGTATATTCATACTAACTAGAATCCAAACATAATAAAGAAAAATGTAATTAAAGTTCAAAATGGCATGGACACAATAGATTAGTTAAATAACTTTAGACATAAGAAACTGTAATTAGGGAAGGTCCAAATTAAAGAACCAACAAGAAAGGCAACCATCCATCCCCCCTTAATCATTTCCTAAATCATCTTTCTTCACTACATAAAACCATTAAAGTTCACAGAAAGCAGAATATCACAGAATTACAAGCTCAGTTCTTAAGAAACAAAGAATGAATTCCATACCCAGGGAGGCCACAGTTGTGGCATATTGCGACATTAGGGCATTCTCTAGCATAATGACCAGGCCTCTTGCAGTTCTTGCACAAATTGTCTCGGCTGACAAAAAATCAAATTAGCGTTACCAATGTGAGAAATGCACACATACATTCCAAATGTCAAATGGCTTGGTGTATGCCTCTTTGGTATTTATGTAGCCAATAAACCAGAACCACAGGATATGTTTGAGAGGCAAACCATACAATTTAAGTTTCAAGCTAATCAAAGCAGCAGGCAGAGTAAGAAGAAACATACCACAAAAAACAGTCAATTGTAAATATATGGGCCATGCTTAAGGTTTAACAAACGACACAATGAAGATTCAAAGCCTCTTCCTTCTTCAGCTTCCCTTACCAGTACATTTAAGTAGGAAAAGAAAACAGCAAATAAATAATTAAAATCCAAAAAACAACCTGAAACCCCGACGTGAATCTCTCCTGTAAGGTGCATCACGATAGGAAAATCGATCGGAGCGGATCTTACGATCCAATGGGCTCCTGCTCCTGCTTCTGCTTCGACTCCGGCTGTCTGAACTCATTTTCAAATTTCTTCTTTCCTAACCTCTACCACAACTGATCAGCAAAACACCCACCACAACAAACACCACCAGCCGCCGCCTCCTCCTCCCTGTCCACATCACAACCACACATCCAAGATCATCCTTAAGCCAAGCCAAACCCATTACCTCCCCTTCAAAATACAAAAACCGCAAATTCCAACAGCATAGAATATGAAATTCGACAAGCAATCCATCTCACATCAATCAAATATCACTTCACTCAGCACCCAAAAATTTATAACAAGTTCCTGGGCCACATTCTTCATAATATTCACGTATATCTCACAATTAATAATATTCCTATCCTAACATAAGATCAGTACTAGCACTGAAAAACAATGGAAAGGATATCACTCCACCCTTCCAGAAATTAAGCTAACATGGTAGAGTGAATGGATAAACTAAAATATTGATTCACACAGAAATCATCTGGAGATATAACTTTGAGGAGTACTTTTCTTCCTTTCGAGGGGATTGAGGTAAAATATGGAAAAATGACCGCTGAGAAAGGAATGGAGATACA
This sequence comes from Gastrolobium bilobum, assembly GCF_033153095.1. Taxonomy (NCBI): domain Eukaryota; kingdom Viridiplantae; phylum Streptophyta; class Magnoliopsida; order Fabales; family Fabaceae; genus Gastrolobium; species Gastrolobium bilobum. The sequence goes on along the minus strand of NW_026896456.1, from coordinate 11,705 downwards.
TATGGCAAAAGCAAGCTACGTCGTGCCAGTGAAAATGACGGGTGCTTTTAAAATGCACATATATTCTTGAACAGACTTCTAGCCATAATCAGAGGCTTTTTTCAGCTTTCATAACAATCACAACCTCTGACACTGAAATACTTACATAGCCATTTGCTCTCTTGAACTAACTGAACTTTTATTGTGGTTAATCCTTTTTCTACATCTATTGTACACAGCTGTAATTCTTCTCTTCTTTTATTTTAACCGAAATATATAGCTGTATACTGTATACCTATGTTTTAAGCAAATATAAGGTTAGATGGAAAGAAAATATGAGAGCACAGAATGCAGTAGTATGCTCCCAGACTACCATCGTTCGCACTACCAATACAAATAACAAATTGACCATTACAAAAACTACTGACATAAAAAATAAATAATAATCCTCCATTATTTTATTTTTCGCTCCTTTAAAAAATAATTTCATCTTCATGTTGATTAGATGATATTTTGGACTTGGTTAAACAACCTCATTCAACATTACATCTCAAAATAGTTTGCACTGCTATTAAGGTGAAAGTGCAAAAATCCTTCAATAGATGGTCCAGATTTCATAAGATAGCAACGCAAACACAATTTTGGTGAAACTGTTGGACAAATGAACAGTTTCTATTGCAACTAACAGGGGAGTCTCCAGTTTTGGTCCATGTATTAAACATGAAGTTGAGATGGTAATCGCTTAAGCAGCTATTTAGAAACATTTCGGTTCATATCAATGGATTTATTGTTTTTAACCAGATAATGTGATACCCTTTCGTTGTTAAGAACCAATTCAACCCAAAACCTTAAAGTGTTGGGTGATAGCCTTTTCAATGGTTTATATTATTCTCTAACACACATCCTCACACAAGAGCCCTTTGAGCTTGAAGCGTGGATATTGCATAGGCCAAATTTTTTGGTTTTTACTTTATGCTTATTTAATTCCACTAGAAAGTATAAGGCGGTGAGGATCGAACTCATGACCTTATGGTCACTGAAACTCTAATACCATGTTAAGAACCAATTCAACCCAAAACCTTAAGGTGTTGGGTGATGACTTTTTTAATGGTTTATATTATTCTCTAACATCGTAATGAATTGGAAACCAGATATCCACCAATATTCTGAAACAAGCTGGAAACAAGTTCGAGAATTAGGAAAACTTGATGTTTCATACAAACAGACATCTGATATTGTGAATCTGGATGTGTTTTGATTTTGCAAAATGATTAGGACTGTAAGACCAAAGAATAAAGGGCTCCGTTTTCTCATTAAAAGTCCTCTTTTATATCAAAGGGCAATGCAGAAAATGACTTTGAAATCCCATCAAAAGATTTTTATTTTAAACTAAAGTTTCATCTTCATTTTGCATATCTGGCATTTTTTTATCATGATTCAGGAGATAGTCATGGAGTGAAACACAAAACATATGCAGATAAATCTGAATTAACTAGTTGTCAACAGTCACTACTCACCACACGAGCACTATTCCTTGTTCTTTACTTACTCCAAGCAAACCCAATGCCAGTAAAACAGGATATATCTTAATTAACTGTCCTTGGGTCCGATTCCGCAATAAACATTTTATTCCCAACTTCTCCATTTGCTTCATAAGTTAAACAGCTCCCTGAAATTTTACTTCCTTAACTCCCACAATCCACCACAGCTAAGATTGATATTTTCACAGAATCGTAAACGAAAGTATTAATATAAAAATTTAACTAAATTCCTATTTTCAAGATATCATAAAGCAACGCACGAAAATTAAGATGCTTTACTTTTTGTACATATGAAATCACGCAATTGGCAGACCAGCTAACAGTTCTCTCGGGGTAATAAGCACAACATCATTTTTAGGATACAACAAAAATACTTCAATCTTACACGTAGATCATTAACCACTACCAAGGAAACACACATCAAACGTACATAAATTCGTCACGCCCCGTATACTGATCATTATAGCTGGGCGATGAATCTGACCCTAACCCTAACCCTAACCCTAACAGAGTCGCGTCGGAATGAAACAAAGATTATTAAAGCTGAAGAAGAGTGAGATAAAGAAAGAACCTGAGCTTTAAAGTATTGCTACGGCCAGAAACGGAGGTATTGAGATGCTTAGTGGATTCCACAGTTATGAATGAACGACGTTCGAATGAAAAGATAGATAGATGTAATGTAAAAACCCTAAACAAAGCGCGCAGTCGAGCAGATATATAATATGCGATTGGACAACACTCCCAAAGGATTTTCTTTCTTTTTTATGATGTTGGAGTTGGCGCAGGTTTCAGTGGGGTTTAAAAGTTGGTTCTATTAATTTCATCTTAAAGAAAATAAATTATATCATGTTATAAAGATAAATTTATGAGTTTTATTATCTGAAAAAAATACAAAAAAAAAAAGTGATATAATTATCGAAGGGTGTATAGGATAGAAAATTATCTCATATTTTTCGGTTAAAACCTTTTTATAATTGCACTACTTCGAATAGGATTATCTCATATTTGTGATTTATCTATTAAATACATTTAATACCTTAATTTGTTTCTTTTTTATAAAGAATTGACACATTACTTCTTATTTTTTTAAAAAAATTATACATAACTTCATATTTTTAAATTAATTATGCATATTCCATTTTTAATATATATGTTAATTCTATATGTAATTAATTATTAATCATGTATATTTTTTAATTAGAAATATTTTGTATTTTTTGAAATCTCACTCGTATTTAAAAATATTAGTACAATGTATAAGATAATTATTTATTTTTAAAAGCAAACACTTTTGGTTCTTGACTAGGACCCTAAACAATGCGAGTCGATGTTACGCGAGATTCGAAAATCAGCAGCTGCAAAGTGCCAAAGTGTCACTATATAACAGGTTGTTTTCCCTTTTTTTAAATTTTTATTTACATGGGATTAGGGGTGGCAAAGCGGGCTACCCGCCCCGCCCCACCCCAGCCCGTTAAAAAGTGGGCTGGCCTGCCCCGCCCCGTCATTGAAGGTGGGCCAGATATCTCAGCCCGCCCCGCTCTGTTTGGGCGGGCGGGGCGAGTTGCCCGTCAACCCCGTCACATTTTACACTAAAAATTAAAAAAAAAAAAAAATTAGCCCGGGCGGGCTGGCGGGCAGCGGGTTTAGAAAACTCAGCCTGCCCCGCCCCGTTTGGCGGGCGGGGCGGGTCGGCTTGGCGGGCTCGGCCCATTTTGCCAGCTCTACATGGGATGTGAAGGGAAATAAATATTTTTTAATAATAATATTCAAAAAAATATATATAAAAAATTTACATGTATACAATTATTTAATAGTGTACAAAAGGTCAAATTCTTAGTGGGTGTTGCGTAAAATCGGCAAGTGCACCGATCATACCAAGTAATAAAAGTGAGTAAGATATCGTCCCACGAGGATTGAGGCACCAGATTTAAATTTAACTATTCCTTTCTTATTGGATGAACAAGGGTTGGTTTGAAAATAATGGTATTTGTAACAATTGTGAACTATTCAATATTTCGTGAATAATTCAGAGAGAAATTTGAAGAAATTAAAAATCAAAGATTGAGATTTGAGAAAAATATTAAAAGAAAAACTATTGCAGTAAAGGACGCCAACACCTTTCCGATCCCCTCCTTGTAATATTGATTAATATTTATATTTAATTACCCAATTAACCAAATAATTCACCATCTATAATTAATGAGTTAAGCCCTAATCCCTTAGTGATCTTAACCTTATTAACCCTATTAGAATCCTAATCCCTTAGAAATCCTTTTTCAAGTTAATCCTTAAGCCCAGTGAATTTTCCACATTTGCAGTTCATGTAGCTATCCCTAGTGCATACATGAACAATTATCTTACCCTTTGTCAGGAATTAAAATCCCAATATCCCTATTGTGAACCCTAACCCTCGCAATCCTAATAGAGTCGTGAATTCTAAAAGAATTATGGGATGAAGAACAGAGTAAAATAAATTCAATTGAATAATTAATCATAAACTTAACCAAAATACAAGGGGTTCACATCAAGGGTTGTGACCCTTACCACAATATAAAAAACTAGCAAGACATATTCATGTCTGACAATTTAAAATAAAAAGAATTCATAAAAGCAATAAAGAAAAAGAAGAAGAAGATGAAGGATCTCCAACATGAGCCTCCAAGAATTCTCTCCAGCTAAAGATGATCTTATTTTGGAGTTTCTGCTTCCTTTATATAGCCCGCTACTCAATCAGGTCATAATCCTTGAATTAATTCTGATTAAATTTCCATTTTTCTCATAATTCCACCAATCAATCAGGTCATAATCCTCTCATTAATTTGATTAAATTTCACTTTTAATCAAACTCCACAAATCAAAGAATGCATTCATGACGCCCGCGCGATCAGTGCCAAATTCGCGACTCCACAAATCAAGGACTGCATTCATGACGCCTGCGCGATCAGCGCCAAATCCGCGCGGATCGCGCCATTTTTTTGCGCGAGACTATGCAATTTTAACTTCCCTCTTTCACTTCTTTTTGGTGTTTCCTGCTATCAAAATGCATAAATTGAGTGAGAGAATGATTGAGAAGGAATAATCAATATTTATTGCATTTATGAGCTTATTTTCACACATTTATGATTAATTCCTTGCTTCTTTTACTTAGAAATCTCCATATGTTAGACGCATATCAGTGGGATACCAATAAAGTCAGATATCTGGAAGAGTATTTGAGATTGGAAGGGTCCTCATAAAATTCAGGTCTTCATGTGAAAGGTAGCTCATGGTAGATTGCTAACAAATTTGAGACTGAACCACCTCCATATGGGGGTTCCTGGTTGTTGTGTTTGTCGTGTGGAGCACGAGTCACTTATTCATGTTTTAAGAGATTGTTTTTGTATAAGAGATCTTTGGATCAAGTTGGAAGCTCATAGATACTGTCAGAATTTCTTTAGTTTGGATGAGAATTGATGGCTGTTATCAAATCTTCAAGTGAATGTAGTAGATGGCAGGGGTGTACCTTGGAAGATTATTTTTGCAGTAACAATTTGGCTAGCTTGGAGGTGGAGAAATGATAAGTACCATAGGAGTCAGTGTCTTCATAATGCTTATAATAAGCAGTTTGTAGATAACCAAAAGAAGGAAATTTGGGATGTGTCCAAGAGAAAGGAAGCTACTGTGTCTTGTTCTACAAAGGAGGAGGTTCCCATTGCTTGGCAGTTTCTCGATGAAGGTTCGGTGAAATTGAATACTGATGGAGCAGCCAAAGGTAACCCAGGTCCGACTGCATGTTGGGGTGTTTTTAGAGATAGTACTGGCAAATGGCTATCTGGTTACTTCTACAGAATTGGTCATTGTAGTGCTATTATGGCAGAATTATGGGGTATTTTAAAGGGTGTTCAAATAGCTTGGGATAATGGTTGGAGGAATTTAATAATAGAAAGTGACTCTTTAACAGCAGTCATGTTTACTGCAAGGAGTGAGCTAGCCTGTGAGTCTCATATTGTTACTCGTATACGGGCATGGATGAATAGAGAGTGGTTCGTGGTTATCAAACACACGTACAGAGAAGGAAATTGATGTGCAGATTGGCTGTCTAATTTTCCTTTTGTGTCTCCGGAGCAAGAGGATTTTTGTATTTTCCCTTTTCCCCCTTATGGTATTTTTTTTTTTTTTTTTGTATTTAGCTGATTTATGTGATTTTGGTAAAACTTGTTGTATTTGGCCAGTTTAGCCTGTTCTTGTGGGGGTTGTTTTTTCCCTTCAGGTTACCAAAAAAAATAAAATACGTGAAGATGTTATCGAACATTATAATTTACAAGACAGATAAATTATATTTTATAAGTAATTTTTTAGATATTATTTTAGGAGGGGAAAGCTAGACATAAATGGCCTCCCCTTGAATAATTTATTGAATTTTCTTATTTCGACGTCATTTCTTTTACACTTTTTTTAAAAAAATTGTAATATGTTGAAAAAAGTTTTTTTAACATAATATAAAAATATAATGAAAATAATAAATAGAACATCTTGTTGTAATTTTTATATCAACCTCGTTCAAGTTATATAAGTATATGGATTTGTTTAATAACGGTGGCACTGAGTTTTAATTTAGATATTTATATTTTTAATAATAGGGAAAGGAAAAAATACCTGTCATTTCGTTAAAAGTAGTATTTTTTATTTAAAATTTAAATTAAAAAATCTCTCACTTTCTTCCCTAATAAATTTTGTTTTGTATCTTTTTCTCTCACTTTTTTTTCGGTTAACAAATGGGCCAGGGGCCCAAACAAAAAGAAAGAAAAACAGAAACAAAAATTAATTAAGAAATACCAATGACTCGCTTCCTCCTTACAATGGCAAGATCAGCCTAATATAACAATAGTATACTACTTGAAGGTTCCACAAATACCATCTGGTCCACAAGATCATTGACATTAAGGATGTAGTTTATCAGCCAATTTACGCAAATATTTCCTTCTCTGTATGTATGTTGTAAACAAACCTGCCAATTTTTTATAATCCATGTCCATAAACGAGCAACAAGTTGAAGCTCACGGACTGCTTCACTATCCGAAGGGAGCACAGTGATTGTACTTGAAGAATCACTTTTTATGATAACATTATTAAATCCTTCATTCCAAGCCAACTTCAACCCACGAAGAATGCCCCATAATTCAGTTTTAAATGAGGAGCATACCCTCAATCTAATTGCAAATCCATTCAGTCACCTGTCACTCGAGTCACGTAACACACCACCACAAGCCGTCTGTCCCGGGTTGCCTCGTGCCGCACCATCAATATTGATTTTGACTACCTCAGGCTCTGGGAATTGTTAATAAACATTAGAACAAACTTTACCAGCATCAGATATCATGTTCCCTCTATCTTCCACTGTTCGTTGCACCTCTAAAGTCAAACCAGTAGTTGTTTGATATTTTATGTCCAGATGGGTAGTCCCCTCCCCATGCTTGGCTATGTTCCTCCAATGCCAAAATTTTCAGCACGTTACAAGAAAAGTGGTTAACTATGAGATTATCGAATGACCGTCCACTCTTCTATTGATGTTTACTACCAGCCACTGAGATAATTCCATAGAGAAAAAAATTGAACCTTGGAGGCTAAAATCAATCTTCAGCCACAACTGATGAGTCTTTCTACAGTCCCTTAGTATGTGTAAAATTGTCTCTTGTTCAATATTGCAACTAGGACACCTCAAATCACTCCTCCCCAATGAGCCAACCTTATATTTGTCAAAAGTCTATGATGTAGCGTCTTCCACATAAAAATCTTTATTTTTTGTGGACCCTTCCAATGCCACAAAGATTTTCAGACTCTCCTTTCATCCTCATCGACACTTATGTAACCTGATAAATAATGATGGATATCACTGACAAAAATTGATGAGGACCCAGAAAAATGTTGGGTATGGCTCATACTTCGCATGTTGATGATGGCCCTAGTTGTCGGGGTCAGCAAAAAGGCAACTAGGGTCCCGCTCCGGGGGGCAGCGCTCCCAGGCCCGTAGAGGCTAAGTACTGTTGTGAGCCTCTGTTTTATTGTAATTTTCTTAGCAGTTTGGGCTTGAGCCCATGAATAGCTGTTGTTGGAATTTTTTAATCCTATTTATATTTGCCTTGTAAACCGAGTGACTTGTAATGAGTGGCAGTGATGTGAATATAGTACAGACAAGCTAGACATAACCTAAATTGGATGAACCAAAATAAATCGTTGCGTCTATTCTCTCTCTTTTCTTTTTCATTTTCGATTTGTGTGGTCGATTTCCAAAAAAAAAAAACACCAAACTCTTTTGTCCCGTCCATCCTCTGACGAAGGAGGAAGAGTATTACGGATTATATCACTTGCATTTAATGGCAACCATTGTTTAAGCAAATCCAAATTCCACTCACCGAATGTCATCACCATGTTCAAAACTGCAGAGTTGAAATCTAAAACCAAATTATTCCACTCACCGGATGGCATCACCAAGTCAGAGGTTACCTTCGAGGTGGATAGGGATGTGAGGACCAACCTTTTACTCTCATATGCTTTCAAGCATTGAGAGTAAAAGCCAAGGGAAAGAGATTAATTGTCTCTAGAAATCATGGCATTAGGCGATGTTTGTGAAGTTGCTTGGAAAAAAATTGTCTTTTAACTTTTATGAAGAAGAGGCTAGACAACATGTGGGCAAGGGAAAGCCAACTAATAATAACAAATGTCGAAAATGAGTTTTTATTGGTGCGTTTCACAGAGAAAAAGGGCATGGATCATGCTCATTTGGCAAGTTTTCAGAATGCAAGACCAGCTCTTGGACAGGTTTACCAACTATCACTACCTCCTCCGAAGCTTGAGATCCTGCCATGTTAGTACTTGAAGCTTCAGAACAGATGTACTTTACAAATAGAAAGATCAAAAGTTGCCTTATTGAGGTTTTATTTGTGTTTCTTTTGTCACGACAGAATCACGGATGGCCTGTGGTGGCTGAGAAATTATTGAATGGAATATACCCTGAGGGGCATTGCTGTCATAAATGTACATAGACACTTTTTTTTTTTTTTTTTGGTACAATAACATACACACTTTAAAAAAAAAAAAAAAAAAAGAGACACGTCTACACGACCACATGAGAAGAACGTAGCCTATGCCACGAAGAAATTGATATTTGGACGGATTCTGTGTTTTGGTGTCTTCTCATAGAAAGGAGGCGGTTCCCATCCGTCGACCATCTTGTATGTATGAATGATGTGAGATTTGCACAAAGCTTTTCAATTATTACTTTTTTTTTATAAACTAATTTAGAAATATAGAGTTAATCTTCCTCTTTGATCTTCTTAAAACCTTTCGTTTCCAAATTAAAAAGAAACAGAATCAAGGGTTCATTATTTTAAAAGAAACAGAAATTATTAGAGAGCTATTGTATAATCCCTTAAATTAATTGTCTGTTTTTAAAAAATGTATGACATAAGAATACTATTCAATTAATAAAATAGAATTTATCCATTTATTTTTTCTTCAAACTCCCCCCATTTAAACATTCCTTAAAAGGAAGGAAACCGAATAGGCTTTGAGATACTAAAACCATACCTCTAATTATAAAATAGAAAATTTTAAAAGAAGTAATTATAAAATTTAAGGGTTCATTTTTTCTGTTGCAGATAATTTATCTGCAGTAAGCCCAATACGACGTTATTTTGGAGAAGAAATCATGGTGTAATTTTAATTTATTTCAGGTTTATTTTAATCTTTATAATTATAATTATAATTTTTTAATTTTTTAATCCCAAAAAGACGTCATTTTGGGAGTAAATGCAGAAATATTTTTTTTTTAAATTTAATCATTATACAAAAAAGATTCTTGTAATGAAATATTATATTATTAAACTGAACGCTATTATAAACGTATGCTATTAGCTATTGATTTTTGTTTAACTAGTCCAATTTAACTATTATTAGCATTAGTTATGTTACGCAATATTTTTTTTTCCATATAAAAATACTTGTAATATAGTTTTTTATATTAAGCATTAAAAAAAAAACTCCTTTACTGAGTTTCCTTGTTTAGTCAATGGACCAGCGATTGAACTGCTAACCTAACGTCATCCTCCCATTCGGCTTATACAACTATAACCGTGTTTGAAATATTAATAATAGGGGAATTCGACATACATCAAAAATTTGTACCATCCAAAAGATATGGTCTCGGTGACATGAGTGGAGTCGTCAACTCAAACAAAGAAACTTATAGTTTGGTCTTTTTCTCCTTTGAATTTCATTAAGATAAATGTTGATGGGCTAGCTCAAGTGATGGATTACACTCAGGCTATGGTGGTGTTCTTCGAAATAGCTTGGGTATCTGAGTTATTGGTTTATGTAAGAATCTGGGTAGCGGAACAGCTTTGAATGAAGAATTATGGACTTTATTGGTGGGTCTAGATGTAGATTGGAGCAAAGGTTTTAGAAATGTGTGGTTAGAAGGAGACTCTCAGTTAGCTCAACAACTGGTCTTTAAGGGGTGTAGCCAATCTCACCCATCTTCTGGTTTGATTAGTCGCATCAGGGAGCTTTTGGCCAAGGATTGTAATGTTACTGTTTCTCATATCCATCGTGAAGGGAATGGAGTGGCCGATTGGCTAGCTGCTTATGCTAGCAACTTCTCTTAGCTTCTAGATCTTCCATCTGAGAAGTGTTTGCATCATTTGCAGAGTGACTTCACAGGAACTCATTGACCTAGGCTTTGTGCTTAGGTTGTCCTTTATTATATTTTCCTGTCTATTTTTTATCTTTCATCATGTATCCAAAAAAAATAAAAATTGTGCCAGCCCTTTTTTTCTTAAATGGTGGACTCCACGTCAATTTACTTTTTAAAAGTATTTCCCTAGATGTTTAGTAAAGGAAAAAAAAAAAAACCCCGAAATCATAATTCCAAGAAATATGTAGAGAAATTGAGGGTATGTTTGAAAGTTTTTTTGTTTTTTTGTTTTCAAAAACTATTTTGAATATGAATTTTAAAAATTGATTTTGAGAGTAGAAAAACAAAAAAACTTGTTTGAATGTTGTTAAATGAAAGTTATAAGGAACTTGTAGTTATTTACCAAAACGCCATTAATGAAGTTTCAGAATTACAAAAATGCCACCGTAAAGCATTTGTTTTGAGTCTTCATATTTACGAAATTGCCATTAATAAATTGTGATATTTACGAACATGCCACCGTGAAAACAAAAAAATCAGAAAACTCCTAACCAGAACATCCGTAGGTTGTTTCCATTTTTCAGTTTTTAAAACTAAAAAACAATCATTGTTTTGAAAATCATTTTACAAAACAATCATTTCCAAACAGATTTTTTTACTTTTTAGTTTTAAAAACTTAAAAACAGTTTAAGAATAGAAATCAAGCAGGGCCTGAGTTTCCCGAAGAAATTGCTTTTCTTCAATGTTGCTTCAACCCAAACCGAAAAACAAACCTATTACTCCATTTCACAGCAACACCCACATGAAGAAACCCATGAAATTGAAGAATGATTCTTCTTCCTCTATATCAAGAGAGTATACGAGGAACCTCATTAGGAAAATTTACAGAACGTTAAAGTTTTTTCAACTTGGCTGCTAAGCAAAAGCTCTAGAATCTCCCAGTGAAATGGGGCTCCTACACGGTGAACCAGGTTCTCAGATCACACTCTCCAATGGAGAAAGCATTGTTGTTCTTCAATTGGGCTTCTGGGATCAGAGGGTCCAAGCATAACCAGTACTCTTACACAATGATGCTCAAGCATGACCAGTATACTTACACAACGATGCTAGATATTTTCGGAGAAGTTGGGAGAGTTTCATGATCCATTAAACACGTTTTCCAACAGATGCAAAGTGGAATGACCTTCTAGATGGAGAGGAAAGAGAATGCAAAGAGTGACGAATGAAAAATAGTACAAAAAATAAATATACTTTTGTCCCGAAAAATCTGATCCATTTTCCCGTCAATGGAATTTCAAGAATACCACCGGATACCACCTATCCGGTGGCGTTTTGAAATGAAATTCTACTTCATAATTTCAAATTCTGGGAATACGATTTTCCCAAAAAAAATATTCTAATCCATATACCAAAGATCGATAAATAAAATTCTCACTAAGTTTTCCGACAATAAAAAAAACCCTGTACCAAATTATGAAAAAGAACTCAATTTAAAAGGGCTCATGACCTCAAAT
>NW_026896455.1:0-22708 GCF_033153095.1 Gastrolobium bilobum | reverse complement strand
GTTAGACACTTAGGGTAGCTGGGTGCTGGTTGATGCTTAACTAAGGCATAAGTTGCAGGCCCAGCCGAGCTTATGGGCTTAGGGTAATAATGCTAGGTTGGTTGCATGAGATGCACCACTAAGTGACAAGGAGTTGTCAACCTAATGTTAAGAGAGGGTATGAGATACTGTTGATCAACCCATTAATTAAATTAATCTTGCGGTCTCAGACGAGGGTTAAAATAAATAATCGCACTCTTAATCTCACTAAGGTAAAATCTAAAAGTAGATTAACCCTAAGTCAAATGGTAAGGGTCATTGACTTAGATAAAATAGTGGGAGGGGCAATTTATTTAAAGTCTTTAATAAATTGTAACATGACAATATGTTAATTAATCTTTCTTTACATTTTTCAGTTTTTAGTATGACTAATCCACTGTCACTGCACTCAATACTTGATACGAATAAACTGACTGGTTCAAACTTTATGGACTGGTATCGGTACCTGAGAATTGTTCCGAGGGCCGAAAAGATTGCCTACGTCCTTGATGGTCCATTACCCGTAGCTCCTAGGGAAGGGGAAGATGGGTTCGCGAAATATGATTTTGAGGCCCACAAACAACACATGGATGACGATACGATGGCAATATGCATCATGTTGGCATCCATGTCACCTGAACTGCAAAAGCAGCATGAGCATATGGATGCTCCCTCTATTGTCTTACATCTCAAGGAGTTGTATGACGTTAAAGGCAGGCATGAGAGGTATGAGGCCTCTAGAGAACTGTTCTCTTGCAGGATGTTTGAGAACATGTCTGTTAGCAGTCATGTTCTTAAGATAATCGGGCTGATTGAGAAGCTAGGAAATCTAGGCTTCTTGATGGATGCCGAATTGAGTAATGACTTAGTCCTGACCTCACTTCCACCTTCCTTCAGTCAATTCATAATGAATTATAACATGCATGGGATGCTTGTGAGCTTGCCTGAATTGTTAAGCATGTTAACAACTGCTGAAGTGTCTATCAAGAAGGATAGGACACAAGCTCTTGTGATTGGTGGGCCTAACAAGGCCAAGGGTAAGGGTAAGGAGCCTACTAAAGGTGACTCCCTTAAGCCCAAAGGAAAATCCAAGAAGAAGAAGGGCAACAAGAAGGGTAAGAAAGCATCCAAGGACAAAGGCGATGCTGAGTGCTTCCATTGTGGCAAGAAAGGCCATTGGAAGAGGAATTGTCCAAACTACCTGAAGAGTGTGAAGGACAAGAAGCATGGTGATGCTTCTGCCTCAGGTACTTTCATGATTAAGATAAATTATTCTTGTGCTAATCCGACTTCATGGGTATTGGATACCGGTTGTGGTTCTCATATCTGCAATATGTTGCAGGTGCTTAGGAGCCCAAGGAGATTGGAGAGAAACAAGGTGGATCTTCGCGTTGGCAATGGAGCAAGGGTTGTTGCTCATTCTGTTGAAGATGCCGACCTTATTTTGCCTACGGGCCTTTTACTGCATTTGAATAATTGTCTTTATGTTCCGAACATTTCTAAAAACATTATTTCTATTTCTTGTTTAGAACAAGATGGTTTTACTTTTAGTATTAAGAATGGTACATTTTCTATCATTTTGAATGATATTGTTTATGGTACTGCTTCATTAATAAATGGATTGTATGTTCTGGAAATGGGAACTGAAGTGCTCAATGTAGCTGTGAAACGACCTAGGATAGATAATCAATCTTATCTTTGGCATTGTAGACTAGGGCACATAAACGAAACAAGATTGTCTAGGATGCATGCAGATGGATACCTAGATTCCATGGATTTGGAATCCTATGGACAATGTGAATCTTGTCTAGCTGGAAAAATGACTTGTCACAAGCCCAAGGGGCTTGAGAGTCATAGGGCTAGTGAGTTATTAGAACTCATTCACACTGATGTTTGTGGGCCAATGTCTATAGAGGCTAGAGGAGGATACTCCTATTTCATTACCTTTACAGATGACAAATCAAGATTTGGGTACGTGTACCTAATGAGATATAAATCTGAAGCCTTTGAAAAGTTCAAGGAGTTTAGGAATGAAGTAGAGAAACAGCGTGGCAAGATGATTAAGACATTACGATCAGATCATGGTGGTGAATATCTGAGCCATGAGTTTCAGGATTATCTGAGAGAAAATGGAATTCTCTCGCAGTTTACTGCACCTTACACACCACACCAAAATGGTGTCTCCGAAAGGAGAAACAGGACCTTGTTAGACATGGTCAGGTCTATGATGAATGAGACTCAACTTCCAAAATCGTTTTGGGGATATGCCCTAGACACAGCGGCATACCTTCTAAATAGGGTACCGTCTAAATCTGTTCAGACCACACCATATGAGATATGGAATGGTAAGAGACCCAACCTGAGTTACCTCAGGGTATGGGGATCGCCGGCTTACGTCAAAGCGTTGGCATCAGACAAGCTTAGTGATAAGAGTACTAAATGTCTAATTGTGGGGTATCCCAAAGGTACTAAGGGATACTACTTTTACTCCATGGATGAACTCAAAGTGTTTGTGTCAAAGAATGCTGAGTTCCTTGAGAAGGATTTGATCTCTCAAGGAGCTAGTAGGAGTAAGATTGATCTTGAAGAAGTTCAAGAACCACATGAACAGATTGAGGAACCAAGTCTGCTCCACAGGCGACGTTCTCCAATGGAGAAGTAAACACACAACTCCGTAGGTCAACGAGGGGCATCCATCCACCTGAGAGGTATGGGTTTGTGATTGAGAATCAGCAAACCGTCGAGGATGATGAACCAAGTAACTACGAAGAGGCAGTCAAGGATGTTGACTCTTCTAGATGGCTTGAAGCCATGGAATCTGAAATGGATTCGATGTATCAAAATAAGGTATGGACCTTGGTTCCTAAACCGCAAGGAATAGTTCCTATTGGTAACAAATGGGTCTTTAAAAGAAAGACTGATGCAGATGACAATGTTCAGACCTACAAAGCTAGGTTGGTTGCGAATGGGTATCGTCAAAGACAAAGAGTTGACTGTGATGAGACTTTCTCACCTGTTGCCATGATCAAATCTATTAGGATCATGCTTACAATAGCGGCATATCACGACTATGAAATTTGGCAAATGGATGTCAAGACCGCCTTCTTGAATGGGTTCTTGAAGGAGGATGTGTACATGACACAACCTGAGGGCTTTGAAATCAAAGATCAGGAGCATATGGTATGCAAACTTCAAAGGTCGATATATGGGCTAAAGCAAGCATCAAGGAGTTGGAATATTCGTTTTGATGAAGTCGTTAAGAGTAACGATTTTATCAAGAACGAGAATAGACCTTGTGTTTACAAGAAGGTTAGTGGGAGTAATGTCGTCTTCCTAGTACTTTATGTAGATGACATATTGTTAATAGGAAATGACATCCCCACATTACAAACGACGAAAGAGTGGCTTTCAAAAAGCTTCACCATGAAGGATTTGGGAGAGGCGGCCTTTATACTTGGTATAAAAATCTATAGAGATAGATCAAACAGGCTGCTGGGTTTGTCTCAATCCACGTATATTGACAAGATGCTAAAGAGGTTTAGCATGGAAGGGTCAAAAAGGGGTTTTCTTCCCGTCAGTCATAGGGTACATCTTTCAAAGGCCATGTGTCCTAAGTCACAGGCTAAGAAGGATCGCATGAGTGGAATTCCATACGCTTCGGCTATTGGATCTATCATGTATGCCATGATATGTACGAGACCAGATGTCTCATATGCTTTAAGCATTACGAGCAGATACCAGTCGGACCCTAGAGAGGGTCACTGGACGGCAGTCAAGACCATCCTTAAGTACATAAGAAGAACTAAGGATGTGTTTCTGGTCTATGATGGGGTTGATGAGCTAACAGTGAAAGGGTTCACTGATGCCAGCTTTCAGAGTGACAAAGATGACTGCAAGTCGCAGTCAGGGTTCGTATTCACCTTAAATGGTGGGGCAGTATCTTGGAAGAGTTCCAAGCAGGAGACAACAGCAGATTCAACGACAAAAGCTGAATATATAGCTGCTTCAGAAGCGGCTAAGAAGGCCATGTGGATCAAGAAGTTCATATCTGAACTTAGGGTGGTTCCAAGCGTGGATGAGCCCATACAGTTGTTGTGCGACAAAACTAGAGCCATTGCGCAGTCAAAGGAACCTAGGTCTCATCAAAGATCTAAGCACGTGCTCCGCAGATATCACCTGATTAGAGAAATCATTGATAGAATGGATGTAAAGATGGATTATGTTCCCACAGATGATAACCTGGCCGATTCTCTGACAAAGGCTGTTTCTCAGAGAAAACATGATAGTCATTATGAGGCTTTGGGTATACGACTTAGGTCTGATTGGCTCTAGGCCAAGTGGGAGCTTGTTAGTATTTGGGTGTCCTAGAGAAAATCTTATGATTAAATAAGGACATAGATGTAGACCTTTGTATTGTCGCAAATAAATAAAAGCATTCTTTATCCTGTTTCATATTTTGTCTCGATATTACTGTTAACTGGATAAACTCCTTGGAATAAAACAAGTATCTCTCGAGTATATGTGATGAGATCACGATCATGAGGATTCAAGGATATTGGATGTTTATTCCTAATTTTATGTTCCTAGTCTAGAGACACTGAGAATGGGGATCAGTTATCTCGGGTAAGACTAGCACGACTTATCTACTTGTATTCGGATGCAAGGTAAAGACCTCATGAGCTACAGATATGGAGATGTCTTAGCTAAAGTCGTGGGTGGATCTATAATGGTATAGCTCGCACTGAACAGACCCACAAAAGAGACTCTATGAGGAAATCTCACAGAGAGTATCATTAGAGTAGTCTTTTTATATTTGGGTATGTCTTTCCTTAGACCAGAATTTATTACCTAGACTGTGTTCTAGAAGGCATGCTTTGACTGTATACCTCGTCTGCCTGAAACATGGAGACTCATAGGTATACTGTTGGGCCTGTCCTGAAAGAGCACAGGGCTAGGGTGATAAGCTGAAGGAATTCGTCAGATCTTTGTGAGAGATTAGGTTATCTGTAAACCAGAGAAATTGAGATGACATTTACAGGGACTCGGGAATCTATGCATAGTAAAAGAGATTATGAGATGATCTGCCTTTAGAGTCAGTAAATTGAAGATTCCCTATTTCGAATAAAGCTTACCCTAAACCGCAAGGGTTGATACGTTTCCTTACCCTAGGTTTTATGGGAAGGTAACCGAGACGAAAGGAAATATATACGGCAACCAAATATGTGTAATAGGATGATTATGTCATTAACCTAACTAGCTCTGGGGCAACAAAGCATTGCTAGTGCTCTGTGTTGTCATTAGATGGGTTGTGGGCTTATTGGGCCCAAACCCATTTATGTCAGTGGCTATGTTGGGCCTAATGGGTCACACACTAACACCTGATTGTCATGACAATATAGCATTAAAGGTATTGGGCCTAATAATGGTTGTTAGCCCAAGAAGAAGTTTGGAAGCCCACCAAAAGGAAAAAAGGGCGCATGGTTAGTTAATGGGCTTGGATGGTCCAAGACATTACTAATTAATTTAATTAGTTAAATTAATTATCAAATGTTTAAATTTTGAATTTTGAATTGGAAATTTGAAATTTGAATTTTGAAAGTTGAATTTTGAATTTGAATTTTGAAATTCGAATTTTGAATTTGAATTTGAAATTTGAAATTCGAAATTTGAAATTTGAAATTTCGAATTTTGAATTTTGAATTTTGAATTTGAATTTTGAATTTGAAATTTGAATTTGAATTTGGAATTTGAATTTGGAATTTGAATTTAAAATTTAAATATTTGAACGTTTGAATTCAAATGTTTGAATTCGAATTTGAATTGGCTATGAAAAGTTGTTTCATAACAAAAGGATAAGATAAGATCTTGTTGGAACAAATCCCAAATATCAAGAGGAGATCTTTGAGAATCTTCTAGTGAGGATATGGGGCGCTGATTTAGGTATCTGATGATGGTCATAGGATCAACCAAATGAGCTCCAGTCAGATTTGTTTTGTTGAGAGAATAAGTGAGACAGTTGGTTCAAGTTTGAATGCAACTGTTCAAGTGGGACAGATGGGTTGTGGGCTTATTGGGCCCAAGCCCATTTATGTCAGTGGCTATGTTGGGCCTAATGGGTCACACACTAACACCTAATTGTCATGACAATATATTATTAAAGGTATTGGGCCTAATAATGGTTGTTATCCCAAGAAGAAGTTTGGAAGCCCACCAAAAGGAAAAAAAGGGCGCATGGTTAGTTAATGGGCTTGGATGGTCCAAGACATTACTAATTAATTTAATTAGTTAAATTAATTATCAAATGTTTAAATTTTGAATTTTGAATTTGAAATTGGAAATTTGAATTTTGAAAGTTGAATTTTGAATTTGAATTTTGAATTTTGAATTTGAATTTTGAAATTCGAATTTTGAATTTTGAATTTGAAATTTGAAATTTGAAATTTGAAATTTGAAATTTGATATTTGAAATTTTGAATTTTGAATTTTGAATTTGAATTGGAAATTTGAATTTGAATTTGGAATTTGAATTTAAAATTTAAATATTTGAACGTTTGAATTCAAATGTTTGAATTCGAATTTGAATTGGCTATGAAAAGTTGTTTCATAACAAAAGGATAAGATAAGATCTTGTTGGAACAAATTCCAAATATCAAGAGGAGATCTTTGAGAATCTTCTAGTGAGGATATGGGGCGCTGATTTAGGTATCTGATGATGGTCATAGGATCAACCAAATGAGCTTCAGTCAGATTTGGTTTGTTGAGAGAATAAGTGAGACAGTTAGTTCAAGTTTGAATGCAACTGCTCAACGTATCTGGACTGTTATGAGGCCAAGTGGGGCGCACCATATGGCTGGCCATATGATGGTTGTTGAGTCAGATTCTTGTTGAGATATTCACTTGATATCATGAGGATGTGAGAGGAGGTTGTTGACAAGATTTGAATTTTGCAACAACTCCACTCATCCCCATAGTGTGCGCTATATATAGGGCCTTATTTGAGTGAAGAAAATAAGATTTTAATTAATTCAATCTCTCATCTCCTTGTGGGTTCCTTTTGAGGTTTTTCTTAAGAGAGTTTCGAAATAACCTAGCCTTTTTCAAAGAAAACCATGCGCCACTTTTGTGTCTATTCTTGCTGAATATTCACTCTTCTAAACACCTTGACCTAGCCTCCTCCTTCACACATTGGACGCATAGCTTGCCTCCATTGGTGTTTTCGTTGGTGGCCTTGAAGAAGAGTTCTTCCGTCTTGACAAAGGGTGGTGTGGATCAACATTAGAGGGCTTGCATCTTCAAGCCTCATCTTGATCATCCTCCAGTTTTGGAAAGCAAACAAGGTAACATCCATGCCTTAAAGCATGTTTCTTGATATGGTACGTGTTATTCCGCTCGAAAATTTTTGTTTTTCCCTCTCACATGCCTCGACCTTCAAGGTCAGTTTCTTTCACGTTTTAGCGCTCATCACCAGCAAGTTTTGGCATCTTCCTGTAGCAGGGTGCTAAAACGCTCAGTGTGGACGTTTTAGCGCTCAACACTTAGGCAATTTTTCTCCTCTTGAGCTCCAGAATCTTCTTCCTTCTCCAGTTGCCTTTCAAGCTTGCTTTTCCTACAAGAATCATACAAATTTCCAATAAAGCTCTTGAACTTGTAATTGAGGAAATCTTAGGACATTAACCTTGTTTTTCATGATTTAATCACACAATTTGATCCTAATTCCTGCTAAAAACCATGATGAACTAAGGGTTCATCAACAGCCCAAGTAATTGCCGCATTTTGCATCTTTAAAGGTTGAGACGCATTAGCCCACCAATGATGGGCGTCTCCTTCCAACATGTACACCGAAAATAGTACCTTTTGATCTTCGGTGCATTGGACCACTCTAAATATTTTGTCCATGGCCTGTGGCCACTGCACAGCCACGATCGGATCGTGTCCTCCTTGGAATGAGGGTGGTTTGTGTATCCTAAATGTCAGCAGTAGATCTTGGTTATTCCGGCCCGCCGCTCCATGGTTCGGGGGCGATTGGGGACCACCACCGGCTCCTCCGGTGCCTGAGCCGCTCGCGGTGTTGTTATGGGTTGTGTTGTTAGGGTTGTGTCTTATTTCATTCAGAATATTCTGGAACATCTCCCCCGCGTTTGTCTGCATCTGTGTGATGGTATCCCTTAAGGTATTAATTTGGCCTTGCATGTCCTCGGAACCTTGAGGATTGTTGCGGGTAGGTGGTCTACGCGGTGGCATAGTGACTGCACATATGTTACAGGGTATAACAAAGAGAGTTAGAGAATAGTTTTATTCCAAAGTTCAGAAAATGCTCTGATACCATTAAATGTAACACCCTCTTATTATATACTCAATTCATAGGTGTTAACATTGCTTAACAACATACTTAGCGCGGAAGACTTATTCTAAGCGTGGTCTACTTATATTGTTTTAGGGGATTAATTTCGTTCTTCAATTCTTTAAGTTAACAATCATATTTCTCTATCAATCATGGGTTCTTAGCGTCTACAATTTCCTCCCTATGCCTAAGGTGCATTATGTCACGAGTCGTATCCATATTTATTTTTAAGTCCTCTCATAATTTAACTCCTATAACTTTATTATTAGGTCCTCCTATTATTCTAAAATTCCAGCCACGCATGCAATGACCTTTAAGTCCTTTATGTTATGAAAAATTTCATCAAGTTAAATATCTTTCCTAAGTCCATCTAATAAATCGTGGATACCAGGGTGAAGTCTTAGCCCTATTCGTACCTCTTAATCCATTATATAAAAATTTAGTTAATTAGCCTTAAATAACAATGCCTGGCCGAATCATATGGGTCTCACAACATAATCGCATAGTCCATAAAACATAAAGCCCTTTAAGTTCAAACCCCCAAAATATAATACCTTAAACACATGTTAAATGTTTGAAGTAGAATAAGTAACATAATCTATTACAGTCATCCAATCATAAATAAAGTGCATTACTCAATCCATAAGGATTCAGTATAGTCGTAGCCTCCGAATAATTCAAGCCATACAATATACATAGCATGTTCATACTGTCCTTCATTACAAAGCTCAATAATTTTATCCGTAAGTGATTGCGTAGCATCATCTTCAAGACGTACCAATCTGTTGCCTTCCCTTACCCACTTGGTCATTTTTACCTGAAAGGGGGATCCCCAAAGAGGGGTGAGATTGGGGGTCTCAGTAAGGACTCATAGTTGGAGCAACCTCCAAACCATGATGCTTACTCCTGCAACTGTCATATAATACCATATACAATAATAGAATGGAAAAACATTTGAAACATAGTTTGGAAGATAATCATGTTTTCAAATCATCATACGAATCCTGCCATGGCAATTACTCTCCATGGTCTTACGGACGAATACCCAAGGTCCTCGTCAGGTTGCCTCTGTTGTATTAGTGCACAGGCCATCATAACAAATCTTACATGAAAAAAACATTAGTTCCAAACAGCCAAACATATCACTGTAATGCACCATATAACAGATTGCAGTCAAACCAACACTTTACATAAAGGGGTGGCAACCATAGGGAAACTACTACAACAACCATAAATCACTTACACAGTGGTATTGTCTTTTTACTTTCCAAGAGTTCGAGTTCGGCTCTAGTCTTCCCTTGTACCTTTGGTTCGGCCTAATAACATAATGAGACTTAAGAGATGATTCTAAAAACTCACTTGGTCTATAACTCACATATAGGTTCGGCCCTGTAGGATGTAGGTCTCAGAAAATGATTTTAACAACATGGGTTTATGCATAGTATTTTAACATTTCGGTTAACATGAAAAATCCCACAAGGTTTTCCTTTCTTTTAGTTCTCAAGAATTTGAATGAGGGAAGAAGGTTTGTATTCCTTTAGCCTTTATAAACCGAAAACATCTAAGGGAGAGATTATAACTTAAACATGGAGTCTAAGGGACCTTACCTCTAGGATGATGTTTGATGGTGATTCTTCCACCAATATGTCACTCTTGCTTCTACGTGTCACGAGTTCTTCTAAGTGTCCACTTCCACGAGTTAGACGATGAAGGAGGCTTAGAAGCTATTTTTGATGTTCCTTTCCCTTAACATGTGAATGGCTGAAGCCTTAGATAGGAGGAAAAGAGGTTGGTTTTTCTTGTGGGTGCTTGTTCTTTGGGGAAAGGCCAAAGCCTTGAGAGGGAAAGAGAGAGTGTCTTTGTTTTTCTTTGTTAAGTTTGAGAGAGTGAAGGGGTGTGTATGGTTGGGATGGGAAGATGCTTGAGTCTTCTATTTTATCTAAGTCCCCTAATCATTACACCTAAGAGAAGAGAGGTTAGGTTCTTAGGTTGAGTGTGTGGGTTAGCAAATCTCTTACCTTGGTCGAGTGTCATACGCATGGGGAAGGGGCTCTTGCATATCCTACCTAGATTAGATAGAAACGAAACTCATCATTATTCACTTAGGAAGTGGTGCGCATGATGTGAAGGGATTCTTGTGTGTAGCGCCTATGGTGGAGGGAAGATAAGGTTCACATTAATTGCTTGAGGAGTGAGGTGCATGGGGAGGAGAAACTCTTGTAAGTAGTGCCTTGTTTAAAGAGATAAGATTAAATGCTTTAATCACTAGTAGGGGAATGTGGGTTAGTGTGTAAGGCCTTTTGCCTTTTAACTTTCCTTAATTGAATCCCTAGGAGAAGGTGTCAGTGGGATCTTCCCAATGCATGGGGTTGGGGAAACACCTTGAGTGTGTCACACTCAACATAAAGCTTGTTAAACAAGTCCTTCCCTTTTCATGCTAATTATTGTGCCTAGGGAGATGAAGAAAGGTGGCTCCACCTTTTTAATCATAAATGGAGAAGGCTTGCGTTTGGGAACCCTTTGGTATGCGCCTAGGGAGATGGAAAAGTTTATGATCCTTAATGTGTTCACCTAGGAAAAAGGAAAGACACTTATCTTCTTTCTTCTACATGACCGTGGCTTGTACTTGGGAAAGCCAAGTTTCATTTAATTCTTTTTCCTTTATTGGGTGCATGTAGTGGCATCCATTCATCTCATGCCACGTCACTCATCATAGGTTCATGGACTTAGGTTTGTTGCCCACTAGAAGGGGTCCACGGTTTTGGGCTTCTTAATGGGGGGATTACTTTGCATTTGGGCCAAGGCCACACTAGGAAATGGGTTCGGCCCACTTGGCCTTTTGGGGTTGGATTTCCATTGAAATTAATAAATGGGCCAAGCCTTATTCCTTTACATATTGGGTTCGGCCAAAGGAGTCTCTTTGGGTTGGGTTCACCCTAGGTTGGGGTACTTGGGTTTATCAATGGTGTGGGCTTAGTCGAAGATCATAAAATTTCAAGAGTTTATGAGTTTGGGACATTAAAGCCATTACTTGGTGTGGGTTTATCCCATTATGTTTGGGCTTTTAATTTATTTAACCATACTTAACTTTGGAATATCCACATATAGCTATCATTAATTAATTTGCCCACACAAGATTCATTAATAAATAAGGCTACATAATTTAGGGTTATTACAGTAAACATCAAATATCCAATTTTTTTATCAACGTCATCATATACTTTTTCGTCCTCCTGCAATTTATAAAATTGCGCCCCAAAGGGGTGAGAAAAATCCCAGTAGCGTGATAACAAAACCAATAATGCAACAGTACTAGCTAGATACCGAATCACAAAGCAGTCGCATCATCATATCAAATCCGACAGATATTAATAGTAATCATAGTGCATATATAACGCCAAAGGGTGCGTATATAACGCCAAAGGTGTACGTTCATAGTACTACGGTGCACGTACTAACAAACGCAGTGGAGATTCCATAGGGCTCCAAAGGTGAATTCCATTGGACCTATGCGAACTGAGCCACTGTTCTGTCCCTGGTACCGGAGGGATGCCTACATGATGCGTGCTCAAACGTATGCTTAGTTTTTCATAATTATTTTTGGTTCCAATTTTAGCATGAAATTTATGCATGTATACTATGTCATGAGTCACGCGCAAAGCAGACAGATAAAAATTATGACATGTGAATGCATGACTAAGTAATAGCATATATCTCATGGATTTCCAACATCAAAGTGCCGAATAACAAATATTTCCCCAAAAGAAAATATCCAGCAAGTCAAGTCCAAGAACAGAATACAAATAATTTATACAGAATTACCAATCCAAAACACATGAGAGCAACGTTCACAATCCATGTACTAGCTAGCAATCACAAAAGGTAATGCCACCTGACACTTACCTCGCGTGTCACAAATAAATTACCAGGCAGCAGCGAAAATAGTCCAAGGTCCTAAGAGTTTTGCGCACCTAATATGTCAACGTACAAAATCAGAATTTCATACGATTATCCCCAAAAGTCAGCAATAATTTCTAAGCTTCTAACTCATGTACTTTCATTGAATTATAAGGTTCCTAGTGTTAATTACATTCTGCCCTTAAGAGTATTACATTCCTTGCTAGAAATTACCATTTTCCCAAGGCTCACCACGTGTATAGGTTCGATTTTAAGGCTTCCCCTAAGTGAGTAAATTTTCTGATTTCGTTTAATTTTATTAATTTATACAGCAGCAGTACCCAATGTTTTCCCATAGTTCCCACATGCAACTCCAACGATTTCACCATGTTTTCTTCCCTAACTATATTCTGACTTTACAATAAGGTTACCAACATTTAATAACGAAACAAATTCTAATGTTCCAACCAAAACAGAATCGATTTTCTCCAAGCAAAAACATCAAGGATTTTTATTTCATTCCTAAACTCAACCAACCTATCTATGGTGCGCTACATGTCGTCTAAGCATGCTGTCCTTTTTATTTTAATTCATGAAAAATTTGAGGTACACTAAATCAAAACCAAATAGCCCCACAATTTATTTTAAGGTCATTTCCAAGTTTATTTTTTTTATGCTTTCAAGCTAGGGTCCAAGAGATATAATATGGCAGAATCAAAAAGAGATAAAATAGAAGAACTACTTCCTAAGCATGCTTGACAAACTAAACAGAGGAGAGGAAGAGAGGTTCGAAACTTGTGCTTTCCTCTTACAAGCACACAAGGAAACCCGAATGTACAAGGAGCAACACCTCAACTCTCTATGTTCCACGAAACAGCAAACTCAACCCTTCTAAATGGTGACCGCGCGCACAAGAGGATGGGAACAATTTTCTTGAGCTAGTACCTACATACATGGGAACATCTCCATCAACCAAACGTGGTAGGAGAATGCAAGGAGAAGGAACTATACTCTACCTCCTTGTATTAAGAACTTCGGCTGAGCAATGGAAAAAGATATGAAGGCTTGATGGTAGTTGTTCACTAGCAGTCCACGATTTGAGGCAAGAATATATGGGGGATGTGAAATTATTCCTAGATGTCCATTCTCTACTTGGGTCACAGTTTTAGGGAGGATGAGAGGGAAGAATGAGGCTGAGTTTTATTTCAAAAAAAAGAAGCCAGGATTCATGTTGTTCTTCTCCTCCAAAGGTGCGCTCAAAGTGGAAGAGATAAGGTGGGATGTGTGACTATGTTGGTTCTGTTTTAACAAAATAAACTCTCCAACTTAATACTCAACAAACCGCGCTTGGGTGATGGAGG
Source organism: Gastrolobium bilobum (assembly GCF_033153095.1). Lineage (NCBI taxonomy): Eukaryota > Viridiplantae > Streptophyta > Magnoliopsida > Fabales > Fabaceae > Gastrolobium > Gastrolobium bilobum. The sequence continues at coordinate 9,091 of NW_026896455.1, read as the reverse complement.
AATGGGGCTGGAAGGCTGGTTTTTAAAAACAAGCAAGGTCAGAAAATTAACTTAAGTTTCTTTCTCACATTTGGGGCGAACAAAGGGATGAGAGGGTGTGGCAATTCTGCCCAATGAGGAGACATGCAAGCTGACTTCCCACACATTATTGGCTGCATATAGTAAAGTGAAAGGAGTTCAACAAGGCATCAGAATTTTCTGCTCTTTTTTGTCTATCCTAGGCGCACATGAGGAGAGAGGACAAGAATGGATGAGGTCTTTTCCATGTGGTACATTTGGCCAATGGGGAATGGATCATGATCCTCTTAGGCTAAGTACAAGTTATTTAAGGTTGAGGAAAAAGGTTTTGGGCTGATCTAAGTCACTCCTTAAGGCCCTTAGTGCTTCGGCCAACCCAAGGATTTGGGTTCAAAAATATACCAATCCAATGGTGTTTAGGTACTAACCCAAAAATTATAACTTCTCATATAACCTAAGTGACATTATGTTTTCTCTTTATATGTTACAATTAATTAATCTCTATTCCTTTTTAACTAAAGTTTCATATGCCCAAATTAATTATTCACTTACCATGGTCATTCAAATAATCCCCTAACATAAATTAATTCCACTCTAGGGAAAGTAGCTATGTAATTCGCAAACCATACATTTATCAACATATAATTCGAATTCCACTCAAGCATCCCTATTCCTCATAGAACTTTATGTATTTTTCCTAATTGCGTGGGATGTTACAGGATATGCATATCCGGATATGATATCCAGATATTGATATCCGGATATGTCCCCGACAAATATCTGGATATTCTGGGTTTTCGAGGAACAGTAGCTTACTGTTCATCCAGAACTAATGTTTGGGGGGTTTGTGGACCCTGGCTTGATGAAGTTGAACTTCTGTAATAAATGAACTAAGTCAGAATCACGTGACTAAGGGCTTGTGGCTTTGTTTGAAACCTTAAGATGTAAATCGTAAAAGGAAAGACATTGTCTTTATGTTGTATGCTTGTAGAGTTTTTTATTGATATGGTTGCTGGTCCTAATCAGATTGTGATTCGGCTGTGTTTGGGCTTTAAGGATTGGTTGGACTCTTGGCTTCGATTGTTAGCTTGCAAGGTAAGCTTTCGTGTCCTCGGTTTAGCCATATTGTGGTTCCGCCATGTCCCATGGGGGGTATGGTTTATATGCATGCTTTGTTGCATGCTTTGGATATTTTTGAAATGCTTTTGAGCTGATATTGTGAAATGGCTTATGATTTGTATGTGGTTTTCACCTGATGGGATGGTATCCTAAGGGTAGGTATGGTAGGGCGCGTACTGTGTGGGTAATAGACGTATTCCTACATTTCTCTGGCCAGTAGATTATTGTATTGACACACATGACATGATTATCTGCTGCATTGCACTATTTTGGAAATGATATTGTTAAACTGTTTTGGAACTTATATTGCACATGTAAGTGAGCTTGGGGTGGAAGATCCTTGAGGACCCCTTGTCTTACTGAGATTTCTTATTTAGAGATCTCACCCCACGTTTGGGGAATGCTTATTTCAGGTTCAGGTAATATGGGGGTTGATGCCTCTAGCGGTAGGAGGCCAGAGCTTAGTTGATGTTATTGCTGTTTATTATGCTGACATATTGGATGCTGGATATTCTGCTGATGTTATGTTTTTAGTTGCTTTTATTATGGTGTTGATGTTGAGACTTTTATTCGGCTTGTGCCTTATTTGGGTGATCATGGGGTTTGTCCATGCCACTTTATGTTAGTACTTTGAGTTGAGTTGTATAACTTAGTAGGTTGTCCGGTCTACGTGTTGTAGCTCCGTGACTAGAGACTTATATCTGTTATTTAATTAATGAGGTATTTCAGTTAGCTGTCTTTTGCAATTTACATACAGGCATGGTTTTATTTAAATGATTAATTAAGCGAGTTGGTAATGATAATGACGTCCTAATTGAAAAGAAAAAGATATTCCGCATTTTTATTTAAGCGCAGCTTAATACGATGATATGATAACATTACCGGATATATACGGGGTGTTACATTTTATGGTATCAGAGCAATGGTTCGAGGGAAAAGCCTCTATGTATTGCAATGACTAGGATGCTTGGTTGTGTCTGTCTTGTGTGTTTGCTCCGTCGAGTGTATTATGATGTTGCATATGTGATCACATTGCGTGAGCCTGATCAACTCATAATTTGTGTAACTTGTGCAGAGTCATGGTAAGACCCGGGAGAACCCGCGAGACTGCTGAGGGTCAACCCGACCCAATCCTGGCTTCATTGGCTGAGATGCAAGAGGCCACTAGATTGGCCAACGTGGCAATGATGGACGCCGCTAGAGAGGCGAATCGGAAAGCCGCGGGGGATGTTCGTGAAGCAAACAGGAGGACCACTGAGGATGTCCTCGAGGCGAACCGGATGGCAAACATGACGATAATGAGAGTCATGTTGGAGGAGATGAGGGCTGGGCGTGCTGTTGGTCAGTTCCCTCCGCCACCACTGCCGCTGCCTCCACCTAGTATGCAGGACGAGAGCCAGAGCCATGTTGAGGGCACTGGACACTTTTACAGGGGCGATGGAAACCTTTGTAGAGCCTGTGGAAGACCGTGATGTGATTGATCGCCGGCTGAATGCTTTCCAAAAGCATAAGCCACCTTCTTTTGATAGGTCTTATGATCCTATTGCTGCAGCGAGATGGCTTCAGGCGCTGGATAAGATATTTCGGGTCATGCAGTGTACTGATCCGCAGAAGCTGATGTTTGCTACTTATATGCTGGAGGGCGATGCCCATGAGTGGTGGATGAACACCTCTCGTGCTTTTGAGATGCAGGGTCATGTTATGACATGGCCATTCTTTTATGATTGTTTTCTGGGTCGGTACTTCCCATATGATGTGCAGGAGAGGAAACAGGGGGAGTTTGACAGGTTGGTTCAGGGCTCGTTGTCTGTTGACGAGTACCTGGCCAAGTTTAATGAGCTGGTAAAGTTTGCACACTTTCGGATGGTTTCGCCTACTCCGATTTTCTTGGCTGCTAATCCGCAAGGGAATTAGTGAGGATATTGCTGATCGTCTTGCTGGAGCAGCTTTGAGAGACTTTGGGACACTTGTGCAGCAGTGTCGGGACATCGAAGATGTCTGTATCACGAGCAAGGCCAAGAGGGCCAAGGTTGCTGAGGTGAAGGGGACTGGTAGTTCCACTCCCACTTCCACTTCCTGGAGAGACATGAAGTTTGGTCCGAAAGGCAAGGGAAAACAGTTTACGACTAGGCAGACGCCTGGTCAGTTCAAGAGGACTTCTCCGCAGCAGGGGAGCTTTGCTAGGCCTCCTTCCACTCCTAGGTGTTCAGGGTGTGGAAAGGAGCATGTGGAACGTTGTGCTTCGAGGCAGCTGGTATGCTTCTAGTGTGGCAAGGAGGGTAACTTTTCTAGAGACTCTCCATCATTGACGGTGAGAGCTGCAGCTGTTCAGGAAGTTCCTTTAAAGATGGTTCATTTGGCATCTACTTCGGCACCTACAGTGCCACCTGTTTCTGGACATGTGTACACGTTGGATCGCCAGCAGTCGGATAGAGCTCCGAACCTTGTCAGAGGTACTGTGTCTATTGGTGATTCATCAGTTAATGTTTTATTTGATTCCGGAGCTACGCATTCTTTTGTTGTAACCCCGATTGCTTTGGGGCATGAGTTACCCATGTCTGTGCTTTCTCCACCGTTGCGGGTGACTACCGCCACTGGAGAAAAGTGTGATGCTACCACTGTTCATCGCGATGTAGCATTTCAGTGGGATAGCCATGAGTTCTTGGTAGATCGGATAGGATTGCCGATGGCCAACTTGGAGATTATTCTGGGCATGGATTGGTTGTCCATAAACTGTTCTTTGATTTATTGTTGTTTCAAGCGCGTGGTGATGTCTCCGTTTGATTCCACAGCTAGTTCTTCGCCATATATTTCATTGCTGCAGGCTAGGAAGGCCTTGAGAGCAGGGGCATTCGGATATGTCATGTTGGGAGGTTTGGTGAGTGGGACACATGAGGATATCACTGACATTCCTATGGTGAGGGAATTCCTCGGAGTGTTTTCGGAGGAGATTCCTGAGTTTCCGCCTCATAGGGAGATAGAGTTCTCCATTGATTTGTTGCCTGATGTGAGGCCTATTTCATTAGCTCAATATCGGATGTCGCCACCGGAGTTGGCTGAGCTGAAGAAGCATATTGAGGATCTTTCAGCGAAAGATTTCATTCGGCCGAGTGTGTCTCCTTGGGGAGCACCGGTCATCTTTGTGAAGAAGAAAGACGGGACAATGCGTTTGTGCACCGACTACAGGCAGCTGAACAAGGTGACGATCAAGAACAAGTATCCCCTTCCTCGGATTGATGATCTGTTGGATCAGCTCAGGGATGCTTGCGTGTATTCTAAGATTGATCTTCGATCCGGATACCATCAGATTCGTGTGAAGCCGGAGGATGTCCTTAAGACCGCGTTTCGTTCCAGATACGATCACTTTGAGTTTTTGGTGATTCTTTTTGGACTCACGAATGCGCCGACAGTGTTCATGGATTACATGAACTGGATTTTTCAGCCGTATCTGGATCAGTTTGTGATTGTCTTCGTTGACGACATTCTGATTTACTCCAAGACTGAGGAGGAGCATGCGGAGCATCTGAGGATTGTTCTGCAAGTGCTGAAGGAGAAAAAGCTTTATGCTAAGCCTTCTAAGTGTGAGTTTTGGCTCAAATCTGTCAAGTTTCTGGGGCATGTGATTTCAGCAGATGGAGTTGCAGTGGATCCCAACAAGGTCGAGGCCGTGCTGGATTGGGAGAGACTCAAGACAGTTACGGAAGTGAGAAGCTTCTTAGGTTTGGCAGGTTACTATCGGAGGTTCATCAAGGGATTCTCCACGATGGTTTTCCCTTTGACTCGCCTTACCCGAAAGGAGACTCCATTTGTGTGGACTCACGAGTGTGAGGAGTGCTTTCAGGAGTTGAAGGAGAGATTGACGACTTCACCTGTGTTGATCCTTCCTGATCCTGAGGAGCAGTTTGAGCTTTACTGTGATGCTTCTGGAAAGGGGTTGCGTTGTGTTTTGATGCAGTCTGGTAGAGCTGTTGCTTTTGCTTCGAGGCAGTTGAAGCCTCATGAGGAAAACTGCCCGACTCAGGATTTGGAGTTGGCTGCGATTGTTTTTTCTTTCAAGATTTGGAGGCATTACCTGTTCGGTATGCAGTTTGCGGTGTTTAGTGACCACAAGAGCTTGAAGTATCTGTTCGATCAGAAGGAGCTGAACATAAGGCAGAGGAGATGGATGGAGTTTCTGAAGGACTACGACTTTGAGTTGAAGTACCATCCTGGCAAGGCCAATGTGGTAGCTGATGCTTTGAGTCAGAAATCTGTGAGTCTATCCAGCTTAACGATGGGTGACTTTGACCTCATAGAGAATTTTCGAGATCTGAAGGTGACCTCCTTGTTTGGGGGTGCACTTCTCGAGATGAAGACTGTGAGAGTCAAGAACGAGCTTATGGAGAGGATCCAAGAGGCGCAAGTGCAGAGAGTGTCTCGATTACGTGAAAAACCAAGACGGTGTGTCTTAGAATGAGGAGGGACTTCTGTTGTTTCAGAAGCGGGTCGTGATTCCTCGAGGTCCTTTGACCGAAGAGGTTATGGCAGAAGCCCATAAGGGTCAGTTTACTGTTCACCCAGGTGCTACAAAGATGTATCAAGACCTGAAGCGTAATTTCTGGTGGCCAGGAATGAAGAAGGACATAGTTGTGTATGTGTACAAGTGTTTGATCTGCCAAAAGGTGAAGATTGAACACCAGAAGCCGTCTGGTAAACTTCAACCTCTTGAGATTCCGGAATGGAAGTGGGAGAGCATCTCCATGGACTTCGTTATGGGTTTGCCGAAGACTCAGGTTGGCTGGGACTCTGTATGGGTCATTGTGGACAGACTGACGAAGTCTGCCCATTTTCTTCAAGTGAAGGTGAGCTTTACCACACAGCAGTTGGCCAAGCTGTATATTCGCGAGATCGTGAGGCTTCACGGGGTTCCCGAGAGTATCATCAGTGATAGGGACCCGAAGTTCAAATCTTGGTTCTGGGAGGCGCTGCAGGGAGCTTTTGGTACTCAGTTGAGATTGAGTACAGCCTATAACCCTCCGACTGACGGTCAGACTGAGCGGACTATCCAGACCTGGGAGTACATGTTGCGGGGTTGCACGTTTGAGCAGGGCTCGACATGGGATAGGTACCTTCTGTTGGTGGAATTTTCGTACAATAACAGTTTCCATGCTAACATGGGCATGGCACCCTACGAGGCGTTGTACGGTATGAGGTGTCATAATCCTACCTGCTGGTCTGAGGTTGGGGATCGTGAGTTGTTTGGCTTGGACTTTGTCATAGATATCACCCTGCAGATCCAGATGATTAGGAAAAAGCTTAAGCAGGCGCAGAATCGCCAGAAGAGTTACTACGATGTCAAGCATCGTCCACTGGAGTTCAGTGAGGGTGAGCACGTGTTTGTGAGACTTTCACCTGTCACCGGTGTTGGACGGGCACTCGGAGTGAGGAAGCTGAGCCCGTGATTTATTGGGCCACACCAGATCATTGGTAGAGCACGACCTGTTGCCTACCGGCTTGCCTTTCCTCCGAACTTGGCCAACATCCACGACGTGTTTCACGTGTCTCAGCTTCGCAAGTATGTAGCGGACCCTTTGCACGTGGTGCAACCGGATGATGTGGAGGTTCGGGAAAACTTGAAAACTCTCGTCGGACCACTCAAGATTCTCGATCGTGGCGAGAAGCAGCTGAGGAGCAAGATCATTCCGTTGGTCAAAGTGCAATGGGCAGGAAGAACTCCTGAGGAGTGTACCTGGGAGCGAGAGGACGAGCTTCTCCGGCAGTATCCCGATTTCCGAGACAGGTATATTCTGATTTTGAGGACAAAATGCTAAAAAGGTGGGTGAATGTAAGAACCCGCACCGTTAATTAAGGAAGTTAATTAATTAATTATGTGAAATTAGAAAATATTTTCATAATTGACCCTAATAATTATCATGAGGCTCTAATAATTATAGTAAGTGAGTAATATTGTTGAAAGTCGTTTTTCTGACGAAAAGTGCAGATACCGGTTCTGCTACTCGGTATAAATGCGCACCGGTGAAGTATCCCGGAAAATTATAATAAGAGCTTGAATATTCCTAGAATAATATGTAGGACTGTGATTTCAAGTTTCAAGTTCAAATAATGAGAACCGGTGCCAGAACTGATACTGGCCATGGAAAAGCGCGTACCGGAAAGGTGCTGCGAAAAATATAATAAAAATATGTTAATTTTTGTAAAACTGAGTAGGCCCAGAATCCTAAGTTTGGGATTTAAATGCTAAGCATAGGAATTAACGTTAACACTGTGTGTTTTCACTTAAGTGGGCTATATATACAACTTTTGGGCCCAAAACCCCAGGCACCTTGCATTCCTACGTGACTTGTGGAGAGGCTGATCAGCTTGTTATTGTTCCATTGGCCTTCTCCACACTTTGTTGTGCCAAGTTGACACATTTTTCTTTGATCCCTCTCTTCTTCTCCGTGTAAACACTTGTGAGCTTCATTGTAAGGTGAGAGGTTGTAAGAACCCGCACCGTTAATTAATAAAGTTAATTAATTAATTATGTGAAATTAGGAAATGATTCCATAATTGACCCTAATAATTATTATGAGGCTCTAATAATTATAGTAAGTGATTAAGAATGCTGAAAGTCGCTTTTCGGAAGAAAAGTGCAGATACCGGTTCTGCTAGTCGGTATAAATGCGTACCGAAAAAGTATCCCAGAAAATTATTATAAGTGCATGATAATTACTAGAATGATATATAGGACTTGTAAAACGAGTTTCAAGTCAAAATAAAGAGAACTGGTGCCAGAAACTGATACTGGCTATGAAAAGCGCGTACCGGAAAGGTGCACCGAAAAATAAAATAAAAATATGATAAATCCTAGAAAAATGAGTAGTTTCATAATCCTAAGTTTGGGATTAAAATGCTAAGCGTAGCAATTAAAGTTAATACTGTGTGTTTAACCTTTAAGTGGCTATAAATAGAGATTGGCAAAAAGACCTAGGTTAATTCCTTTGGTCCTCTACGTGGTGGCTGGTCAGCAGCTGGTGCTCCTCTATTTCTACTCTGTTTTGTTAGCTTTTCTTCACCTTAACCCTTCAAGACACCTCTTTTATGTGAGATTAGTCACCTCTAGCCTTGTATACCTTGTATGGTTGGCTTGTGAGTGAGTGGGGTGCTGCTTTCTGATAGTTTTAGCTCTGTGTGGGGGTTTCTAGTGCTGATTTTGAGAGTTTGGGGTGAGGGTCATCTTGTTCTTGGCTTGAAGGGCTTCAAGAAGCCATTTTGATGGTGAAAGGTCAAAGCTTGTTGTTGATTTTCGTAGTCTTGGTGGGTCAGAACCTATGTGCTGTGTAGATGACCCCTTGTGTGCCTCATTTTCGGAGTTGTCGTGCATTAGAGGTATACTTGATCATAACTCGTGTCATTTTGATGTTTTAAGCTTGTTTAAGCAATTAAAAATCGTAACTTGAACCATTTGATAAAAGGAATGTGTTTCTGGGTTCATAGCATGTTAATAAACATCTATTTAAGGAGTTCTTGGACTCCAGATCGAGTTTGGATCATTGGAGGTTGATTTTACCTTTAAAACTTAGTTTTCTGCATTCTGTCGAAGAAGTATTCGAATACTTTTCTGGCAGTATTCGAATACTTTTCTGGCAGTATTCGAATACTTTTCTGGGAAAATGCAGTAATCGAATACTTCGCAAGACAACAGCGACCTAGTTTAGTAAAAGTGCGATTATGTGAAGCTAACACATAGGGATACAATCCTGAAAATTTTCAGATCCATTGGATAAGTGTATTTCTCTGGGTGTATGTTTGAAGTCGAGACCCTATTGCTGGAAATTCAGCTTGTTGTAGGAACTTTGCAAAAATCTTAACCGAAGTTATACAACTCCGATTGAGTCATAAAATATGTCGTTGGAAAGCTTGAGATGTCTAGTTTAACATAGTAAAATCTTAGAGTATTTAGTAAATATATGCA
>NW_026896454.1:0-23060 GCF_033153095.1 Gastrolobium bilobum | reverse complement strand
CTAACAGAGGGCCATATGGGTATGTACACCATTCACCCAGGTGCAACCAAGATGTATCAAGATTTAAAGCAGAATTTTTGGGTGGTCTGGGATGAAGAAAGACATAGCCCAGTTTGTGAATAAGTGTCTTAGTTGTCAGAGTGGTTGATAGTTTGACTAAATCCGCCCATTTCATTCTAGTCAAGACGAATTTCTCCACAGAGTAGCTAGCCAAACTATATGTCAGAGAGATTGTGAAGCTTCATGGCATTCCCGAAAGCATAGTCAGTGATCGAGATCCGAAGTTTACTTCACGCTTCTGGGAAGCGTTGCATGAGGCCTTTGGTACTCAATTGAGATTGAGTACTGCATATCACCCGCAGACAGATGGTCAGACAGAGTGGACCATTCAGACATTAGAGGACATGTTGAGAGCGTGTGTGTTAGAGCAGGGTAATGCTTGGGACAAGTACCTGCCACTGGTTGATTTCTCCTACAATAACAGTTATCATGCTTGTTTGGGCATGGCCCCTTATGAAGCCTTGTACGGCCATAGGTGTAGAGCACCTACTTGTTGGACGGAGATTGGAGAGAGACAGTGAATGGGGCCAGACTTGGTCCAAGAGACCACAGAGCAGATTGAGATGATTAGAGATAGGCTGAAGAAAGCCCAAAGCCGTCAGAAGAGTTACTACGATGCCAAGCACAGACCCCTCGAGTTTTTTGAAGGGGATCATGTATTCATTCGATTATCCCCCTCTACATGTGTTGGACGTGCCTTGGGAGTGAGGAAGTTGAGTCCACAGTTCATTGGGCCCTACCAGATAATCAAGAGGGTCGGACCGGTGGCGTATCAACTTGCTTTACCTCCCAACTTAGCGAATCTACATGACGTCTTCCATGTTAGTCAGCTCCGCAGATATATATCCGATGATTCACACATTGTACAACCTGATGACATAGATGTTAACAAGGATTTGAAGTTCGTTGTTGGACCTTCTAAGGTTCTTGCTCGAGATGAGAAATGGCTTCGAAATAGAGTTATTCATGTGACTTACCTTGATTGAGATTGAATTACTGATGTGTTGAAAATAAAACAAAGAAATTGAGGTAAGCTCCACAAAGGTCAAGTAATTAGCGGATGTAAATTTCATCTGTGCCCTTAAAACAAAGGGAGAAAAAAAGGAAAAAGCAAGAAAAAGGAAAAGAATGAATGTGCATAAAAGGTGGCTTAAAGGAATTAATTCCCAAAATTCTGTGAGAATGTTAGTGGAGCAAAACGATTGAGTTGAATGTGTTAAAGTGAAAAAATATCAGTTTTTTAATCTCATTATTGTTTAAGCTACCATCTATATATTCCTACCCTTTAACCCGGCCAAGTTACAACCTGTGAAGTCCTTTTTATCAATTGCTGCATGTATTTGATTCTTCATTTTTAAGAATTTTTGAGAATATGATCAAGCTTATGGTAGTGTTATAGCTGTGATTTATTGAGAGATCATGATACCCTTAAACACTGAGTGGGAGTGGACATTATTTATCTGTATGAGGGGTAATCAATGTAGACTTGTATCTTTAAGAAGCTGATGACATTGTTGGGAATTTATGATATTGGGTCAGTCATGCATGGCATATTGTGTCTGAGAGTTGCTATAGATTGTTATGTTGGGTTAATTGAATGTTTCCTGGATTGAGTCTTGTACATTGTTGGGGACAGCAACGTTTAAATCTGGGAATGATAACAAGACATTTTTCACATCAAATTGTTGTGATGGCCAATCTAAGTTGGCAATGAGTGATAACAAGACTCAGATTGTATTCAGTTTAGCAACTGGGGAGAAGATTTCTTGGTAGTCTATCCCATATGTTTGAGTATATCCTTTTGCTACTAGCCTGGCCTTGTACCTTTTGATAGACCCATATGGTTTGTATTTCACAGAGAAGACGCATTTGCATCCCACAGTTTTCTTCCCATTAGGAAGTGGTACTAGCCTCCATGTTTTATTTTCTTGCAAGGCCTCCATTTCTTCTTCCATAGCCTTTACCCACTCTCGATCCTCCATTGCTTCGTGTACCCCACATGGAGCATGAATAGAAGATACATTCATAACAAAACTCATCAAGGAGTCAGACAGCTTCTCAGTACACACATAATTTGCAATAGGGTATCTCATTTTTTCTCTCTTCAGCATCCGGATAATATCTATTAGGGGGCTTCCCCCTATTGATCCTGTCAAGAAATTTATAACTCAGAGGTACATTAGAATCGTTAGGTAAGTGATGGTTTCTTACCTGAGGGATATCCTCGGACAATTGGTCACGTGTTTGGGAAGAGGGGAGCTGTATGATACCTACTTCTTCTTGTGGAGGTATATCATCAACTTCTTCCTGTGAGAAAATATGTTTCAACTGCAGTGGATAGACTAGGCTTTACGTCATCAACCATATGTCTGGGAATCTCTACAACATTATTATATTAATTTGAATTGCTTCCATGGTGGGACCACTGCTATTAAGAGACACCTTGTCCCACCAATTCACCTTTTCACCAGTTGTCTCCCCCTGAAAGGTAGAATTGGTAGGCGTGAAGAAACTTTCACCTTCCACGAAGGTAACATCCGTTGTCACATAGGTACGTCGTACAGTAGAATTGTAGCAGCGATAACCATTTTGATGGACCCCATATCCTACAAAAATGCACTAAAGAGCATCGGATCTAATTTAGAGCGTTGAGTCATGGGAATATGCACAAATGCTACATAACACAGACGCGAGGAGGGATAGTTAACATTGATGGCAATGGAGTGAAGAGCGAAAGAACCTCTAAAGGTGTAGAGAAGTCCATAACTCTTAAAGGCATTCGATTGAGTAGGTGCACGACAGTCACCACAGCAGCTTCTCGGAAACGAGATGGAACATGATGGTTGAAAAGGAAGGCCCTAGAAGTTTCAAGAATATGCCTTTTTTTCACTAACCCACGTTGTTCTGTTGTGAAGTCTCAAGACAAGAAGTTTCATGAATAAGACCATGTCGGTGGAAATATTCATAAAGATATCTATTCATGTACTCCCCACCATTGTCACTGCGGAGTACTTGAATCTTGGCATTGAACTGAGTTTGGATAATTTTGTGAAATCCTTGGAATATAATAATTACTTCACTCTTAGCTTTCATCAAATATAACCATGACAATCCTAGTGCAATCATCTATAAAGACCACAAACCAACGACTACCAGAGAAACCAGGAATGGATAAGGGACCTCACATATCAGAGTGAATTAATGAAAAAGGTACATTACTTCGATTAAAACTAATTGGAAAAGATATCGATGGCTTTTCGCCAAACAAGTTTCACAACTAAATTCAAACTACTTCAAATCAACAAATAAAGTTGGAAACAAATTTTCAAATAGCCAAATTGTGTTTTAAGTTTGATTAATTTATTGCCTTTGTTTTTTGGATACATCGGCCAATTTTATTAAAAAAGACACTCTTATATATCATCAAAATAGAAGGCCATGTTCCCAATTTTGTTTCCTTGAAAGCGAGAATCTAAATCGGTGTTTATAGAAATAAAACGTGTAAATTGATGCAATTCACTAGTCACGTTCGAAAAATCGTGACATTTTTCATGATGAGAGAAAACCTATTTTTTGGTGATGTCTTGAAAAATTGTTACAACTGATTATTCTATGATAATACAAATTCATTATAAACTGGTTTTATTTCAGTTTTTGGTTTTCTCTCTTCCACAAAAGGAACTAGCAAATCGTACTTAGGAATGATTGCAAAAGGAACTTATACCCTTGGATTTCCTCAACTGGTTTTTAACATCAACTTTTTTTCTTTTGGGGGTTTCCTTTTTAACTTTTTAGCATCTTTTATATATCAGACTTAGTTGTTTATGATTTGGCCTGAAGTCACAAAAGATCGTTGTCCTTGTACAGACATATTAAAAAATATGCGTAAGCAAGCATGTATAAAAAAAAGGTGCAGAAGCATGCATATGGACCGTCGTTTTTGCAAATCTTATCATCATGCGTCCTCTTTATCTTATAAGAAACTCATATGAATCAACTCCAGAGATATGTGCTGTCAGCAATTTGAACAACATCACAGAAACAAAATAATGTGACATCTTTTCTGGGAAATGGATTCCTTATCTTGAAGGGCCTTATTACAACAATGAAACTTGTAATTTGATAATACATCAGCAAAACTGCATGAAGTTTGGGAGACCTGACTAAGAGTACCTTCATTGGAGGTGGAAACCAGATGAATGTGAGCTTCCACTCTTTGATGCAACTTATTTCTTAAAGCTTGTAAGAGGAAAGAAGATGGCCTTTGTTGGTGACACAGTGGGAAGAAACCAGATGCAATCTTTGTTGTGCCTCCTAAATCATGTAAGTGATTAATTCACACTTTGTTTTTTTTTCTTTTCCTGGCTATTTTAAGATAACAGAAAGGGAAAATATCGTTATACAAGGCTCACCAACTTGTGAAGGTAGCGATAAGGGTCGATTGTACGCAAACTTGCCCTTATACTTTTACAAAAAAACTGTTTCCTAAACTCAAACTCGTAATCTTTTGATCACATGCAACACAACCTTACCACTGATCCAAGGTTCGCCCTCTATGTTTTTTTTAAGAGAATAGAAGCTAAAAATTTCTACCATAATTCCATCTATTCATTATCACTCAATCTACCCCATTGTCTTAATTCTTGGCTAATCTAGTTATGACAGAAAATTTTGTTACATGCTTGTGGTTTACTCTTTCGGGTGTCAAAACCTGAGGACATTTCTGCTAGATATTCATCAGATGTGACATATTTCAAACGGTATTTCTATGCTGATTACAGTTTCACCCTTGCAACACTATGGTCTCCATTTTTTGTGAGGGCAAGTGATGCTGACAGCAGTGGTCATTCTTACGACAACATCATGAAACTGTATCTAGATGAGGTAGATGAAGCTTAGGCCAGTCAAGTTGAAAATTTTGACATTGTGATAATCTCAGCAGGACTTTGGTTCTTTAGACCTTTATTATTCTAGAGTAAATACCCTTTTTGGTCCTCAGCAAATTTCACGATGCCCGCTTTAGTCCCTAGCAAATAAAAAGGCTCATCGTGGTCCCTAAGAAATTCAAAATGGACCCATTTTAGTCCTTTTAGGGACTAATATGGATCTTTTTTGAATTTGTGAGGGACCACGATTTCAACTAAATGAGTCCATTTTGAATTTCTTAGGGACCACGATGGGCCTTTTTATTTGCTAGGGACTAAAACAGGCATCGTGAAATTTACTGAGGACCAAAAAGGGTATTTACTCATTATTCTATGAAATTATCAACTTGTTGGATGCAACAAGTGTGGGATGGAGAATATCACAGACCTTGCTCACTAATATGGATACAAGAAGGCATTCAGGACTGCATTTAGAACTATTACAAATCTTAGAAGGTTTAAAGGGGTAACATTTTTTGGGACATTCTCTCCATCACACTCTTGAAAAGAGGGACTGGAATAAAGGAGAGAATTGTGTGAGGACAAAGCCATTTACCAAGGAAGAAATGAAGTTGGATGGGTATGTTCTTGAGAAATATCTGACACAAGTGAGGGAATTTAAAGAAGCACAAGAGGAAGCAAGAAAGAGGGGATTGGAATTTTTTATGCTAGATACAACTGAGATTATGTTGCTTAGACCTGATGGACATCCAAACAACTATGGACACCGTAAGGACAATAAATGACTGTGTTCACTGGTGTTTGCTAGGTCCTGTTGACACATGAAATGAGTTTTTGCCATATATGTTGAATATACAAAGTCAGACATATTCGGCTTCAAAGCTAAAGAGAGTTTTTTAGAACATCAATTTTACCATGTTAACCATGTGAAAGATATTGTTCATTATTTTATTTTAGAACATCAAATTTTTTTATTTTATTTTTTTAAATACTAAAAAAAAAAAAGTATATTATATTTTTGGCCTGGTCTCTCTATCTCCTTGAGATGATTAAATATAGAAGGTATATGCCAATAAATTTGTGGATTTATGTATTGTTTAATTTGCAGTTGCATTTTGATTCTCAAGTTTGTCAATTTTCACTTTGGGCCATTTGTTAAACGGATTTTTCTTGGATTCTCGGGAAACTGAATTTTTTTAAATTTTAAATTTTCTGATATTATCGTAAACTGAATGTAAAAATCATATTTTTGAAAATCGAGATTCCCGGACAAATAAAAATTTCTCCTGTACCAAACGCCCCCTAGGGCTTGAGAAACTAAATTGTCTCTGAAATTATAAGTAGGAAACATTCAGGTGAGATCCCTACAGTGACAAGGTTTGGACTCTCAACATCCTTTAAAAGCACTAAAATGATTTCATCATGAGATTCTTCTTTGACACCCTTGGTAGAGTGCCAAGTTATAGAAAAATGATCTATTTTCAAAACCCATGAATCCCCGACAACACCAACAAGCTCCCCATCAATGCTTTTATACTTAAAATCATCCAAAGCAGTGAAATCACTGTCGCTGTGAGACAAAAGCTTAAGGTGAACAGGGTGTGCTAAATGCTAATAGTAGCAAATCACCAGATCCTTTCTTCTCCCACTTATATTCAACAATAAATGGTTCTCTGAGCACAGCTTCACCTAACTCAGGGTAACAAGAATTGAACCTATCAAGAACACCCTCATGTTTCGAATCAGAATCCGGTAACAAAGCTATCCGAATTATGCCAGAAAATGCATCAAAAGTGATTTAGATTGGCTAAGACTAAACTTGATCGGCGAGGAGGCAGATAGGAGCCATGTTTGACTGTTGTTAAAATGGAAGGAGAACTTTATAAGAGAATCATTTCTTGAAAGGATTTCTTTCATGGACTTCACATAAATAGGCATTTGTTCTAATGCATCCACAAAAGGATTATTGATGTGAAGTTCTTTTAGGAGGACAAAAAACTTCCTAAATTGAGTGTCTTGCTTCTGTTTTAGGAATATTGATGTGAAGTTATTTTAGGAGCTCATTTACATGTGCATGATTGCCTGTAATTTGTTAAGATAGATGGAAATAGCTTATTCATAGTTGCCCAATTGCTTTCTTATTGGCCGTTAAACATGCCCTTTTAACTTCTTTTTTTGTAGTTACTAATTGCAAGGTTTTTCTATTTCATTACATAATGTTGGTCAGGAACCTTCAACACCTGGGAAAAATCTGCTGAAAAAGCTACTGAAAAGAAGCGAAAGAAAATAGAACCAGTAGAGGAAGGACCATATGATCCAGTGGCTAAAAAACTTTGTCGTCAAAGGTGTATTAGAATGTCTTGTATAGGTACAGTTATCATAGTTTTTTACACACTACAAGTAACAATGTGTAGGTTTCCTATGTATGCTGGTTAGAAAAATATGAATATGAGCGAGTGCAGATTATATGGTATCTTGGTTTTGGTTGCATGATAAAGTGGTCTGTCAGTACTCAGTGTGTTACAATATCTCTTTGTTAGAGCTAGATCTTCTTTTAGTTCTACTTGAACATTTATTACAATGATTTTTAAGATTTTCTTTAACTAGCTATGGTACTAACACAAGCTTTGAAGATTTGAGGTGAGTTAGATACTTCAACTTCCCTCCCTTCTTAAATATTTTGCCAAAATGGCATCCTAATTTCCTTTTGATGAATGCAGAAAAGTTAGCATTTTATTGGTTTACTTATGGAAATAATGAGACAATCAATGACTTATCTAAGCGGAGCCAAAGCTGAAGATATTGCATCTTCTTTCTATAACTTCCATTGCAAATTAAAAGATAAAAGCAAAGGAAGAAGTCAACTCTGCCAAAAACAAGACAAGTAACTTCATCTTAGATTAGAACCTTTTATCCTTTTACATTTGTGTTTATTTGTTGTGTCTGCAGGTGACAAGAAAAATCAGCTTCTTGCTTATCGATATGATCGTTTGATTGAACCTGAGTTATTGAAAAATTGATTAGGCATCATGACTATTTCTCTTTTAGTCAATATAATATGGAAGAGATGTTGGAAATGAATATATGCACATTATTAATGTGAGCGTGTGTATCTTGAGATGTTGAGAATTAATGATGACATTAGATACCATGTATGACATGATTGAACAATGAATCTTGCATTTCATTTTGCACGATGAATGTCATATGGAATCGAACCATTAGACACTAATCTATGGGTTCTAACCTTGTATGTCTTGTCTCTACAAGCTTCAGTGACATTATACAAAACTTTCACTAAAATATTCAATGTGATTGTGGTGGACCAAAAATGTCACTCACAGTTATCTTGTATGTATATTGATATTATCCAACAGCTCATTGATTATTTTATTAGTCCTATTCGAGCCGATTAGAACTATATGAGCGGCAAAGCTCCCCCTACCAAGTTTTAACACAGCTGCATTTTTAGGGATTTGAACTTGAGACAATTGATTAAGCTGAAACAACCTCTTACGAGTTCTATGTTCTTGGTGGTCTTGTAAGAATACTGTTAGACCTTCAATTTGTTGGTCATGTGGTCAAAAAATATAAAAGAAAAAAAAGGTAACCTCGAGTTCCTACATCTCTTAATTATTTCTAATCAAATAATGACAATGCAGTTGGGCTGAGATTGATTGATATTTACAATTGGTGAAGTTTTCCTTGAGGCTTCCAAATCAACTGATGAAGGACAGAACCAAGAAATTTCAGAATCAACAAATCATAGGGAATAGATTGGAAAAGAGATCAAAGCCTCTCAAATATTCGATGCATATCTATTTCTCTTGGATGACAATGCGGTTCAACCACAACTCAAGGGTGGATTTATTCCAATCACCTTAAACATTCTCTGGTAATGGTTGATTCAAAGACTTGGCATTGTCAAGTTCAACAGAGGTCTGTGATCTTGTATTTTTTACAGGATATAGCAGATAATGCTGGCACATGAAGATGATGTCAAAAAAGACATACACCTGAAACGGTTTATTCGATCAAAAACAATAAACAAGTAACTTTTATTTCTTAACAGAGACTAGATGTTATGTGGATGTCACATTAATAGTTTTAAATTATATTTCTATGATACGGTCCTTCAAGTGACTTAAAGGGTAGATAATTCATAGATTCATCTACCTATTTCAAGTGTAAAAAGTCAATTCAACACAAAAGTTTAAATTGTTCGATGAAGACCGCGTTAATGGTTTTATATTATATTTTTTTAAAAATGAGGTAAAATTCTTGGATGAAAAAAACAACATTCAAGAAGGTGCCAACTCCTTCAGTTAGTAGAATCCTTTGTGAAGGTACAACAGTTTAAGTGGAAGGAATCATGCAACCGTAATTATCAAAGAAATAAAAAATATATCATATAATAAGAGAATATTTCACAGTTCATATCAGAGATACCAGTAGTTTCCCTATATTTCCATTCTATTCTTCCAAGAACCTGAAAATTAAAGATGAGAAGTGAAAAGTGTGAGTTCAAAGTTCAAACTACAAAGTGAGACATCTAAGATATCTTGGTAAAGGATATGACAGACCTTGATCTATTGATTGCATAACCATTTGATCATAGTTTTCCATCCCTCCAAAAAAATCCAATAGAGTGAAACCAATACTCCAACCTTCTGTACTTTTTCTCAGGAAATTCATTACTGCCTATATTTATAACACAATCTATTAATTGAAATGAAAAAAATAATGTCAATAAAAATCATTCCTCACTTAAAGGAGAAAGCAATCTTCAGACACATTCAAGCCAAATTAGTAAACAACCTTTCTTCAGATTATATATTTTCATTCCAAAATATTATTCATTGATGGTAGTTTTGAAAAAGTTTATACATATATCGGCAATCAAACTGAATAATATATCAAAAGAAGCAAAGTAGAATATGAGAGAAAGAAACTAAAAAGAAATTACTGCAAATTACGATAAGTCCCTCTCTCGGGGAACATATTTTACAATCGTCAAACCAACTTGGCTGTCACTGCAAAATGATCAGTTTCAATAGAAGTTAGAATGAAAGCAGCAATGGTATTGTGAAAACTCATTTCAATAATGGGTTCTCATTAAGTTTGCCAAAAATAGATATTAAATAACATGAGCAACTAGTAGCATTCCATCATAGAGATACATTGTAGTTGCCTTTTGTACCATAAAATGAAGATTGCCATACAGGCAAACTTACTATATATTGTAAATACTAGAATTATTTTTAGAGTAAACACCCTTTTTAGTCCCTGGCAATATCTACGAAGTCCTTTTCAGTCCCTAGCAATAAAAAAGGACCAAATTGGTCCCTGAAAGTACAAGAAAAGGGCCACTCTACATATTTGGGAGTTGACATAAGGACTAACATGGCCCTTTTTTGGTAATTTCAGGGACCAATTTGGTCCTTTTTTATTGCCAGGGACTAAAAAGGACTTCGTAAATATTGACAGGGATTAAAAAGGGTGTTTACTCTTATTTTTATTATTTTGTAATTTTGTAATAGTCAGTATTTGGGCTTAGCCTATTAGGTTTTTTTATTCTCTTTAAATAGAGAACTCTTGTACAAATAATTCATAATTTCATAATACAAAATATTTCTTTCAATTTGGTATCAAAGCTCTCGATCTGAGGGCTCTGCTTCTGTATCTACACCTTTCAAGGAGGAATCCTTATTTTTCGCCTCTCGCCGCCATCGAAAAATATTTTCGGGGACCTTTTAGACAGAGAGGATCACCGTTCGATGCTCTGATCACTGTTATCATTGAAATACCACTGTTGACCGCCGTTGACCACCGTCTCCGGTGAGTTTTCCGACGATTTTTCCGGCGATCCCCCCACGTTTGTGACCGCCCTGACGAGACGAACACTTCTGTCCAGGACCCACCTGGAGATCTGACCAGACGCGCTCTCACGCGAGTGGAAGAGAAGCGTTGTTCCCGGAGCTGCAGCGGCGCGTGGGACTTCCTCTTCACGCGCGACCAGCACATACCAACTCGCCCCTTCCTTCTGAGTGTGGATCTGTGGTTATCATGGGTTTTTGATCCCGTTGCAGCTTCCCACGGTGGTTCTTCCTCTGTTCGGTACTGTTCCGGCCACCTTGGTACTGTTCCGGCCTCCTGGTTACTATTTTAGTAACGTTGAACCTTTATCATTCTGATCAGTCAGTTTTTTAGCAAATTTTATGTCTGACGTTGAAGATAATCCGAAAATTCAGCCACCTGTTACATCCTCTATGGCTTCTCTTAGTCCAAACGATCTGCCTGCTCTCCATCAGAATTATCGTCTCAATGGAAAAAATTATTTACAGTGGTCTCAGCTGGTTCGTACAATTCTCAAAGGGCGTCGTAAGATTGCTCATCTTGAAGGACCTGTTATTGCCAAAACAGATCCGAAATTTGCTGATTGGGATGATGAAGACTCTCTTATTATGACATGGCTATGGAATTCTATGACTCCTGAAGTTAGTCAATATTGTATGTTCTTACCTACTACTTTTGAGATCTGGAAAATTCTTCATCAGACCTATTCAATAAAACAAGATGCTGCCACTTGCTATGATCTAAGGAACACGATTTTTTCTACCAAGCAGGGCTCTTTATTTGTGACAGAGTATTATGGAAATCTGAATGGATTATGGACTGAGCTAGATCAGTATGATAGTTTGCAGATGGAGTGCAGCAAGGATGCATCCACTCTGGCCTCCTCTGTTGAACGAGATCGGATCTTTGACTTTCTTTGTGGCCTCAATTCAGAATATGACCCTATTCGGGTTCAAATCCTTGGTAAGGAAAAATTACCTTATCTTTCTGTAGTTTTTCATACTGTCAGGGGTGAAGAAAGTTGTAGGAATGTCATGATGGACACCGAGTTGTCTGAAGGATCTGTCATGATCTCATCTAAAGTCACTACTTCAACTGCTTCTGACGAGTCTGCTATTATCTCAGCTAAGTCACCTCAGGGTCTCCTTTCTTTAAGTCACCTCAGGGGTCTTCTTCCTTTAAGACCAACAAAGAGGGGCGTTGGTGCAATTATTGTAAAAGACCAGGTCACACAAACGATGTTTGCTACCGTCTTCATGGGAGGCAACAGGTTTTAGAGAAGCTTGGTAAGCCACCTTCACGTGAAGATTTGAGATGTGGTCAATCTTTCTTGACCCCTTCAGACATTCCTCTAGTGAATGAGACACAAATGCCTGGTGCGTTTACTACTGTTCGTCGTGAGGAATTGGAATGACTCAGGTCCGTATATGACTCCCTTAATAAAACTTCTGGTACTGGTACTTTGGCCATGACTGGTAAGAACTCATGCATTCATTCTTTTATCGCTTCTTGTACTGATTTCAAAACTTCATGAATTGTGGATTC
The DNA here is from genome assembly GCF_033153095.1 of Gastrolobium bilobum. NCBI lineage: Eukaryota > Viridiplantae > Streptophyta > Magnoliopsida > Fabales > Fabaceae > Gastrolobium > Gastrolobium bilobum. The sequence goes on along the minus strand of NW_026896454.1, from coordinate 10,713 downwards.
TGGTGCTACTAATCATATGACTTGCTGCAATAATCTTTTTCTTTCTTATAATCCTACTGTTGGTCTCCGTACTATAGCCGTAGCTGATGGATCACACACATCAGTTGCAGGTTCTGGAAATATTAAAATCCAACCCTCCTTGTGTCTCAAAAATGCTCTCCATGTTCCCCGCCTATCTACCAATCTCCTTTCTTCTCATAAGCTTACTACATATTTGAATTGCACTGTAACCTTTTTCCCTACACATTGTGTTTTTCAGGATCTCGCCACGGGGAAGATGATTGGAGTTGCTAAGGAGCAGGGTGGGTTGTATCATTTGGTTCCAGATTTTGCTGCAGAAGGTACTGGGGATCAGACTTTGATGACTCATCAGCCTACATCAGATTCTCTCATTTGGCTTCATCACAAGCGCTTGGGTCATCCTTCTTTTAGTTTACTTAAGTCTATGTTTCCGTCTTTGTTTGTGTCACAGTCTGTTGAGTCTTTTAATTGTGATGTCTGTCAATTTGCAAAACATCATCGTGTACCTTTTCATTCTAGTGAAATAAAAAGTGTTGAGCCTTTTACCATTATACATACTGATGTTTGGGGACCTTCCAAGGTACCTAATGTTTCTGGTGTCAAGTGGTTTGTTTCTTTTATTGATGATTATACTCGGACTACATGGATCTTCTTGACGAAAGATAAGACAGAAGTAACACAGTTGTTTATCCAGTTTTATTATATGATTGAAACTCAGTTTGGTAAACGTATCAAACGCTTGAGATCAGATAATGGTACCGAATATGTTAATCAACATCTTTCTCAGTTTATTAAAGACAAAGGAATGGTTCATGAACTCACATGCGTAGATACCCCGCAACAAAATGGGGTTGCTGAACGGAAAAATAGACATTTGCTTGAAGTCACCAGTGCATTATTGTTTCAGATATTTGTGCCCAACTCTTACTGGGGCGAAGCTGTATTAACTGCAGCCTATTTGATCAACCGCTTACCTTCCAGAATCCTTGGCCATGTAAGTCCTGTTGATCTAATGACCTCTGTTTTTCCTTCTGTCCCAATTATGCAGAGTCTCCAGTCTCGTGTGCAACGCCCGGCCACTTGCAAGCATCAACGACTATCCCCACACACTAACACGAGATTTTTCAGCGTGCTTTGTCCTCACTCGCACACTTCCCGGGAAAACTTCCCAGGAGGTCACCCATCCCTGAATTGCTACAAGTCAAGCACGCTTAACTGTGGAGTTCTTCCGATCTGGGCTACCAAAAAGTAGATTCATCTTGTTAGTATAGGTAGTATCAATTAATTCTTATAAGCTATCCTCAACTGTGCTGTCCTATACCAGCACAATCTCTGGAATCCATTTCTTTCCGATGTTATTCGATTCATTCATGTACTCCTCCCACTGATAGTACGCTAGCTCTCACTAACCATACATTCAATTGTACATTAGCTCTTCCACTAACCATACAATTGTCAGCACTCGGGATGTTACATGTCCACCAGCTTCGGCCTGGTTCGTCCTCGAACCACACCGTACTGGATGAGAGGCCCTGCTCTGATACCATAAAATGTGACAGCCCGTTACGTACCGGTATTGTCAACATTAATTATGATATTAAGCGCAGTTACAATCACAGTAATTCATTTATAAAAATACGAATAAATTTTTTCCGATTATTACGCGAGCATTTAAAACAATAAAACACGCAATAATTAAAAGTTGTGACTATAACTGTTAACTCTTGCAGAATATTTATTTTATCTATTTTTACATCACACTTTACTTATTATAAGTTACTAAGGGGTTCCCATAAACCCACTTAGCCAATTACAAAACCGTACGTTTTTACCCTTTTGAACATAGTTCACTCATTAATTATCTGCGAAGACACTGCTCACAACCAGACCTTCTTCTCAGATTATATCTTTTTCTTACTTAATTACCTTTTCAACAAGCTACCACACGCTCAATTCGGAGCTCATTTTCTCCGGTTATCGCCGTTTGAAGTTGAATAAGCAAAATAGCCAACCAACCCCAAAACAGCTCTAAACCACTCACACTTCTCGAATTACTGCACCCAATCCACTCATCCAATTGCTCTCAAATTTTTGTCCTACAAATAGACATCTCAAACTTCATTTTGGTGTATCACACGCTCAATTTGACTGAGAGACAAAGCGGGAATCAAATTCCCAAAAACTGGCCAGAACAGCCCCTGCATCAGAGGTCCCTGGACAGTCGGAACTTAATAAATTCCACAGGGCTGCGTAAAACCCAGAACTGGCTCATATTTTAACACCATATAGGGGACATCTCAAGCTTCAAAATTACGTATGGCAAATCCCTTTCAGACATCTTTATAGGGAGATATGCTCTCCTGAAGTTCACCTAAAATCTGCCAATTCTACAGAAAATTCGCCAGAGTTTCCTTTGTTTTTCCAATAATCCCCAAATTTGTACAAGCTCACTAATGCCTCAAAGTACCTAATAATCCAACAATAATATAGTAATAATCCAATGGGTGGCACACACAAGGACCAACAACTCCTTGGGGCACTTACAACCCAATCCAGTTTATAGTTATTACACAGCTTATACTATAGAGCTCACATTATATTCCTTACTTGTTTCAATCATATAGGTCCCATTTACATGTAGTTTCACAATATAAGCATATAACCATAACTCTAACATAGGCCTAAAATCCTTCCATCTTAGTACATCATGCATCTCTTTTACATTTACAACATATACTTAAATATTATAACTTACGACTTCAACTTCAAGTTACCCTTTTACAATATTACAACTTCAATTACAAATTTAAACATAAATTCAAATGATACAAACTACTACACTTAGGCATGCCAACATGAACAATATGCCAAATACTGAAAATGTTCCTCTATCACTCTGCGGGCCTCTCTTTCCCGCTGCTCCAACGCCACTGGTACATCCTGAAATAAATGCCCCGAGACGGGGTGAGATATACGAATATATCTCAGTAACCCAAAGGTTCTGGAGAAAACTCCGCCCAATGGTTCACTTCGATGCATATGAATAGAATACAACACCCAATTTTTAAAACGGGATATAGCAAGGGTTTTAGAGAAAAGGGGAATATAGAGATACAAACTACGACGATACGGGATGGTAGCTACCAATACCACGCACGCCCTGGGCATATATAAGCCTATGGGTATCATCCAAGGTGCGTTCAAAAAAACCACAGCCGTGATGCCCCAACCATCCAAAACGCCAGAGACATTCCTAGTGTGCTCCTACCCAGATCACACACCATGACCCACGGTCAACTGGAACTCCTTCTCGGAGACCTATCCAGTGGAAGTCCGAAACTTCCCGAAGGCTAAGCAAAACTGTCTACTGGCCAGAGACTCGGTACATAAGTACCCACTGTGATAATGCATGCATGCTCATGTTGTTCTACACTACTCATATACACTTCCTACCGTTACCATCAACTGGTAAGGTGGAACAAAAAAGGGGAACAAGCCCCAGTACCAAGAGGTTACCTCATATGTCTTTCACTTAGCTCCACAGCAGCTTAGGTTCCAAGTTTGTTACTCAACAGAACGCCCACACATAGGACGTTCCCAATTACTCAAAGTTCACAAAACGCTTGCCAATTCACAATTACACATGCATTAATCCAATCACTTACCTCAACCCAATTGGTCCGAGACCAAGGGCAATCCACCGATTCACGGTTCGGGATTCAAATTGACGTACGGCAACCTATACAACCATGTACAGCCATCAGTATAAGTCAATTCTATCAAAACGCAAAAACATCAGAAAACCTCCCCTACACCATATAGGTTCGGCCTCTATAGTGTTAATCTACAACTTATTTTTCTAAATTTTCTTTCTCATTTTCTTAGGCATCCTTAGGCTACCAAAAGGCCATATCAAGTGCCACTTTTCATTTTTCGTCATTCAAACGTCGTTTTGCCTAATATTTTGCTCTAGGTCCAATTAACCACTCAACACTACCAAACATTTTTCCTTTAATTTTCCATGCATCCACTCAACCCACAACTCATCTAAACACCATTTAATAACACAACACATCAATTGCATGATTTTACAACATCAAACCTCAACTACCCTCCAATGGCCGAATTCATCAAGTCATCATACCAAAGGTATCCAATTCAATTTAATAACTCCATACATCATACAATCTTACTATTAACTCATACAATTACTCCACAACTCAATTATCTCATCTCACCAAAATTCCAATTCATAAAGTCTTGCTCATGAACACAAAATTTGCCCAAGTTAAATCATTTTTTCCTCAATAATTTTAATGACATCAATCACTCTAAAACATCATTCTAAGCCACATTTGTCTAATACAAAATTTCAATTTGAGCTCTCTAACTACATCAATCCAAACAACCCACTCTATGTCACAAATTCAATCCAAATAAAAACTCAATGAAAATTGGAGAAACTCACCACAAAACAACTCCTAGGGTCCAAGGGAATGATCTTCAAGCAACCAATGAACCAAAGTGAGCTTCCAATCCACCAAAATCCCCAAAATACTTTAATATTTCGCAACTGAAAATGGGCAATATCTCCCCCTACACTGCACCAAACTTGAAAATAAGGACAAAAATGGATTCCTTGCGAAATTTTAAGTGAGTTAGGCTTTGGAACCACTCAATTTGGTGGCCTAGATCTCAAGTTACAATTGTTTGAAGTTTTCAAAACCCTAACCATGGAGACCCACGAATTTGCAGCTGAAAAAATGAAGGGGATGAGTTCCAAATTCTGATTTCCACATGTGCTTAAATGGTCATTTAAGTGGGAGTGGGTCCCACAAGTGCCACCTCACTCAAAACTCACTTAAACTCACTTAATCTCACCACTAGTCTTCGATTATTTCACAACCTATTTATAAAATTAAAAATTAAACATTCACCAAAGTTCTTTAATTATACTTGATCAGATGAATGCAGAGTTTTTCGGTCGTTCGGAGAAAATATTGTTTTAAGTTGTTGCGCGCGTCGTTGGCACGCTTCCCCAAACTGACTTAATTCTATCAAATAGTATCAGAAATCATATTTCCTAGTTCTATAGACCATTTATAACTCATATTTGAAACTTAGAGCTCAAAACTCAACTGGCACGTTTTACGGTGCAATCGTACCGCGATATTTTTACCCGCGAAAAACACTATTCACTGATTTTTCTGAAACTTGCCTGTTCACTCAATTTTTTGTTCTGAATCCATTTCCAGGGTTATTTCTATCATCTGAGACCTTCTACTCAATTTTTATCCTCCTACGGTTGCGTGTTGGCTAATTACCGTTTTGCCCTTTCTTTGTATTTTGGCCTTATACTCAGGATTTTCACTAATCCTTCTCTTTAATTCTCATTTAATATTTTAATGTTTAATCTTAGAAATGCGAGGTGTTATATCGTGTCTTTGGATGCGTTGTCTTTGTTCATGTCCATAAACAACATCGGAGAAAATTAGAGCCTAGAGCCCTTAAATGTGTCTTCCTTGGTTATGCTCCCAACAAGAAAGGATACAAATGTTATCATCCTCCAATTTGTAAATTTTTTATGTCTATGGATGTTAGCTTTCATGAATCTGAGTCATACTTTCTACCTCCTCAGCTTCAGGGGGAGAACAATATTGAAGCTCCTTCTAATTTCTTTCAGTCTGAGTCTTCCCTTACGTTACCTCTGAGTCCTAACCCAATGGTTACACCATATGACAATGCGAAGGAAGACTTAGTTGATGAGGCTGAAAGTTTATCTGATTCCTCTTGTGACATGCCTCCAATTGATCGACAGAAAGTACGCAAAGCTGGGACACCTGAACTATTTTACCAAAGGAAGAGACAACCCACACTGCCCCACCAGCAACTGCAGTCGCCTGAACCGCTGGTAAGTACTGAAAACACTACTTTTGTTGTTCCTGAGCATGATATTAATTCTGTTGACTTACCCATTGCTGTAAGAAAAGGAAAAGGTCTTGTACTCAACACCCTATTCCTCATTTTGTCTCCTCTAAGAATCTCTTTATGCAGCATAGAAGCTTTATTATAGCACTTGACTTCATTTCAATCCCAGAATCAATACATGAAGCATTAAAGGATGACAATTGGGTTCAAGCCATGAATGATGAGATGAATGCATTAGAAAAGAATAATACATGGGAAATTGTTGACAGGCCAAATGGAAAAAGGGCAGTAGGATGCAGATGGGTATATACTCCGAAATATAATTCTGATGGACTCTTGAAAGGTATAAAGCTCGACTGGTTGCCAAGGGATACACACAGACCTATGGCATTGATTACGAAGAAACATTTGCTCCAGTGGCCAAAATGAACACTGTAAGAGTTCTATTGTCCCTTGCTGCTCATTCTAATTGGGATTTGAGACAATTTGATGTAAAAAATGTCTTCCTCAATGGCGAATTAGAAGAAGAGGTTTATATGGAGATTCCACCAGGATTTAACTCCACAAATGGAGAAAACAAAGTTTGCAGGTTAAAGAAGGCATTGTATGGCTTGAAGCAATCTCTGCGTGCTTGGTTTGGAAGATTTACAAAAGTTATACTTTCATTGGGGTACAGACAAAGTCAAGGAGATCATACACTTTTCTTTAAACATTCTCAAGAAGGTAAGCTCACTATCCTTCTTGTTTATGTTGATGACATTATTATAACAGGGGATGATATAGATGAGAAGCATGCTCTGCAAGAAAGATTGACTGCTGAATTTGAAGTTAAAGACCTTGGAAAACTGAGGTATTTTCTTGGGATGGAAGTTGCTCATTCAAAGAAAGGTATCTTTATTTGTCAACGGAAGTATGTTCTTGATCTCCTTAAGGAAATAGGAAAACTTGGGTGTAAACCTTCCAGTACTCCAATTGAGCAAAATCACAAACTAGGGAGTGAGAATGAGAGTCCTCTAGTTGACAAAGGGCAGTACCAACGTATAGTGGGGAGATTGATATACCTTGCTCATACTAGACCTGATCTAGCTTATGCAGTCAGTATTGTTAGTCAATTCATGCATGATCCGAGGGAAAAACATCTGCAGGCTGTGAATAGGATTCTCCAATACCTAAAAGGCACACTAGGCAGAGGATTATTATTCCAGAGAGGAGGAAACTTATCCTTAGAAGTGTATACAGACGCAGATTATGCTGGATCCGTAACTGACCGACGGTCTACCTCAGGCTATTGTATGTTTCTATGTGGAAATCTCATATCATGGAGAAGTAAAAAGCAAAATGTGGTTGCTAGATCGAGTGCAGAAGCAGAATTTCGAGCCATGGCTCAAGGTATCTGTGAGTTATTATGGCTGAAAATCATTCTAGATGATCTAAATGTGAGGTGTGAAGGGCCTATGAAGTTACTCTGTGATAACAAGTCAGCTATCTGTATAGCGCACAATCCAGTCCAACATGACCGCACCAAACATATTGAGATTGATCGCCACTTCATCAAGGAGAAACTAGATAGTGGACTAATCACTACTCCATATATTCCGTCTAGTTGTCAATTGGCTGATGTCTTGACTAAAGGTCTTTCTAATGATAGGTTTCAAGAGCTTACTAGCAAGCTGGGAATGATAAATATCAATTCCTCAGCTTGAGGGGGAGTATTGGAAATACTAGAGTTATTTTTATTATTTTGTAATTTTGTAATAGTCAGTATTTGGGCTTAGCCCATTAGGATTCTTTATTCTCTTTAAATAGAGAACTCTTGTACAGATAATTCATAATTTCATAATACAAAATATTTCTTTCAATTCTATATATACATTTTCCATACACAACATATATCATGTTGAATAGTTCCATGGGTCCTCACTGAGTCCATTCACGACCAACATGAGACTTCACCACTGGAACTTGAATTCCCAATATTCTCCCTCTTAAGCGTGAGTCCCAAGCCTGATATCTACTCCCCTCAAACAAAAGATTCTTCAATTACTTATGGGGTTACTAATCAAGGGTAAGTAAATTTTGGTTCTACAACATGGGTTTGACAGCTCATCAAACACAAACATCAACCATAATCTTTAAATATTCAGTCCGACCAATTACTACCCAAGGCAGGGAAACCATCATTAATGAACTAAGCTACAATCCACCACAATAAGCGAGTTCGACACCACATCACAATTCAAAATCTGGCGTTTGGTACAAGGTATTTTTCAGGATTCCCGAGAAACTGAATTTTTCTAAAATTTTAATTTTCGGATATTATCGTAAACCGAATGTTTTCATCATATTTCTGAAAATCGAGATTCACGGATAAAAAAAAAATTTCTCCTCTACCAAACGCCCCATAGATTCATGGATAATCCCACTTCGATGGTCATCACTTATTCCATTGATGACCAATACGAGGCTTTACCACTTACACTTAATTCCCAACAAGTACCTCCTTACAAGAAAATAGGTTAAGAATCTATAATAAATAAAGAAACTAATGCCATTGGGGCTATGCCCCTTTGATGTACCAAAAAAGAAAGAAACTAATGCCATTGACCACACAACAGATTAACAGAGACAACGTACTTGAAGATATTGACTAGCCAGAGCCATTGATGTTTCGGCAAGGCTATGAAGAAACAAACTGCTGCAGTCAACCACACAGCAAGAGTGATTCCAAAAGCCATTTTAGGGACTTTCTCATGACTTCCACGCTACATTGGAAACTTGCAACTTTAAGGATATTCATGGATTCTATCTAAACAAGGAAAATGAATAAGCTCAATGAAAAAGAATATTGTACTTAATAGATTGCAATCTAGAATAAGGTAATTACTGAAAGTAGAAGAGCATGGGCCGAGAATGCAACATCACATCATTCATTGCTACAGGTATCATCTGAAACAAATCAAAATTAAAAAGTTCAGCTTTCTACAACATTAAATTAAAACATTGTTTAGTGGAGTATGGATTTTAGCAAATAAAATGTATGTGGATGCAATGAAAGATATATAATTTCACCACCGGTGAGACCAATATTATAATATTCATATTTAACAAAAATTGACAATTTTCAAAATTATATGTATTGTGCTTTTAGTAATATCAAGTTTGGCACTTTTCTAAATCAAAAAATTTAAAAATTGTTTTTGTGTCAGAATTTTAATAATATTTTCTTTAACATAAATTATTATCAATTCAAGACTAGTTTTGCGTGTTTGGTAGGAGGGAAAAAAGAATTTGCTCGGAAAATAGGATAGAGAAAAATATATGTCCATGTTTGGTAGGAGTAAGAGTTAAAAGGAGTCTGGAAAAAAATTTCCCATCTAATTTTTTTACATATACACCATCCTCTGAATTTTGCCATTGATGGGATGGAAAAAAAAAATCCTTTGTGGTGGTAAAATTTTACACATAACATCAGTAAAATTCACCCAATTTTGCCATTTACAATCTGTGCAAATGTTGTTGTTTCAGTGTCTGCAAGTTAGTGATCATCATAACCCAAAAAAACATGACATTTCACTCCAATATACAAGGAATGATCAAAGCTTCTATGAATGGCAGTCATTCCAAAAAACTAGTTTTGATGTCATAAGAAAAATGCCAGTAGACACTATATGTAAAAAACAAAAAATACGACTTCCTATATCAACAACCAGAGGTTGAGATGGGTCAGAATAAATGTTGTTCCAGTTGATTTCAAAAGGGTATGCCTGCAAAATATAACTACCATAAATGACAATAGTATCATTGATGCAGAATGTTTTAGCACCTTTGAGTTGCTTAACACAAGATCAGATTTATCAGCATGATTAAATGAAATGCTAACATTATCTGTTTACCACCAAACAAAAAAATGCTTATAGTTTAGTTTGCTGTATTAATTCTCTTATTTTATTCACAGTATGTGTTGTCATGTATGAACGATGATGTACAAATGAAACAAGATCTCAGCTCTTCCAAGTTCCAAGTGAAAAAGGTTCCGGCAGATTCATTCGTCAGCATTAATAGATACATATAGCTTACACAAGTACTTGATTTGATGTTATCTTAGAAAATTGAGACTCAACTTAATTACCCTTGATCCAGGTATTACTTTAATTATTACACTATTTTCATGCAACATTACTAATATTGTGCTCCTCATATGCCTTAATGTCAATTACATTATCAACCAGAAGAATTGCTATACATACTATGGAAAAAGATCATGTTTTTACAGCTTCATTCATCACTTAATATGCATGTCAAAATATTTTGTGCACCAAATTCTTTCCAATTTAGAAATTTTTTCGTTAAACAGAAAAAACGTTTTTGCTTTTAAGGAACATCATTTGCATATTTTGTTTTGATCCAGTTCATAGCATCTAAAATAAAGGACTTGATGACCATGTTATTTTATCATAAAAAACTCACATCGGATGGTGAATATAATCTCAAGAAAGTGAGTCTATTTCCAGAAATTCCAGTGGCAAAAGCCATACAATCAAGCATAAGAGGCATACATGATAGTTTATGCAAAATAAAATGTTATTCAGAATATACTGCATTATTCTCCTGAAATATGAAGTTGAAGAGTAATAGAAAGAAATAGAGTTTATTAAAACATACTTTGTCGATAGCCATAACACCAGGGAGCTTTCTTCCTTTGAGAAAGGCCCATAAAACTGAAGCATTCTCAATCATACTTATAAAGGACAATGAACTTTTCTC